>NW_007732673.1:0-275 GCF_000696425.1 Galeopterus variegatus
GTTGATTTCTGGATTCTCTATTCTATTCCATTGATCACTGTGTCTGTTTTTATGCCAGTACAATACTGTTTTGGTTATTATAGCTTTGTAGTATAGTTTAAATTCAGGCAGTGTTACACCTCCAGCTTTATTTTTTTTGCTCAGCGTTGCTTTGGCTATGCATGGTCTTTTGTTATTCCATACAAATGTCTGTATCATTCTTTCCATTTCTGATGAAAATGTCATTGGAATTTTGATGGGGATTGCATTGAATTTGTATATCACTTTGGGTAGTA
>NW_007732673.1:5646-9777 GCF_000696425.1 Galeopterus variegatus
GACTCACCATCAGGCTTTCTGAGTTCCTCTTCTTGCTGGTGGCCTCTGGGATCCTGCCAGCCCAGGGTGCAGGCGGTTCACTCCCTTCCTGCCGCCATGTTTCCTCAAGAGAGCGCATTATATTAATTTTAAAAGCCAGTCTCTTTTGTAGGCCTAGTTTAAACAAAGCTTCCACCTCTTATTTATCAATTGTTTCAGAAAACCATCTTTCAGAAAGTTGGCCAGGAGCCCAGGACTTGTGCTAAGATGCATCCTGTCATCCCAAGTCATGTGGCTCTCTGCCTGCTCACCAGCCCTAAGCATTGCACCAGTGCCAACAGTACTGCCTGGGGCTCGTGTGCCAAGCATTTTACTATGCACTTTACATGTGTTGTCTCATTTAACCTTCACGACAGCCACATAAGTCAGGTACTCCTATTATCCCTACTTTACAAAGACCCTGAGATTCAATGTGGTTAATAACATGCCTAAGATGGCACAGCCGTCACGTGGCAAAGCCAGCACTGAAAGTCCCACAGTCGGGCTCTAGTACCCATGCTGCATATACTGCCTATACATGTGAGCACATACCCAGTCAAATGAAAACTGCAGAACAAAATAGGAGGGTCATGGAAAACATTAAGCCATAACTGCAGAGAAAAAAGTTAGGCATTCAGGTGCCACAAAGTTACTACTGCTGAACCATATTTCATTCTTTGCTTTCTAGTGTCCAATGTAAGGGCCAAACTGATCAGATATGATTCATTGTAGCCATGAAGGAATGCACAGCAAAATGCTTACTGATCAAGAAAATTGATTCTACGGAGCTTTATATTCATGACTTTGATAATAAGGCAGTAAAATGTCCTCAACAACATCTCTACAATGAATGAATCGGTGATTCTTATAGACCTCCAATAGGAGCCAAAAGCCTGATGCCCTGGAGCAGGCACGTGGGCTGCATGGCAAACACATTGTGAGCATAACAGTCATCGAGACGCGGCAATGTCCAGCATTCTAGCAGCTTTCTCAGTGGCTTTATTTTTGAACAAATGATATTTTGCTACAGTCTTAGATTATGCAACAGATGCAGCCGTAAAGGTCATCCCCAGACAATGAACTGATCCTGCGCCCCTTCCTGCCTTCCTTCCTGCTGCATGTTGGGTTTTTTGGGAAGTGGATGTTGAAACAGAAATAGGCATATAAAAGTTTTGGGGGAATTTAGACTGTGATAATAAAAGGGAGGGGGCAGGATTGGACAGGAAGACCCATAAGAGCATGACGTCAATCTGACAGTCTCTGCCAGCTCGTTACAGGTCTCCCACATTGTGTGGACCTAACTAGACCCTTCTACCAGCTCTTCACTTAGTCACCAGCAAAGGTTGCATCAAGCATAGCATGATCTCGACTGGAAACCCTGAGGAATCTGGCAGCTAGAGAAGACAAGTGGACCACAGTCCCGCAGCTGGACAGCAAGTTCTCTCCCAAAGGAGGATGTGAGCAGCGTATCTCTACGTCAGCCTCACCTCCCTATTCCCAAGCCTACACCTGAGCACAGCAGGCTGAGATGGGAACCAAATGTTTTTCTTATCTCCCACTTCCATCTCAGCCTGCTGCAACTCAGCTCTCCTTGGGCAAGAACTGCAAAGGGAAAAGTCATTTGAGTTGTTCAAATGACTCTGGGGTAACTAAAAGTGGAACTCTCCTCTCCTCCACTTGGGTTTCTAAACATCCCAGACCACTCATGTGAATTCCTCTTACCAGGAAAAAAGTATCTCGAAAAGAGGAAACAAGTTGCCTATTTTCTGTTTACATTCGGAGTCAGTGAGAGCCCCATGTTGTACAATGATGACGGATATTGCTATGCCTCAAGACGTTTCCCAGACAGTGGAGTGAGTGGCAGAGAGTGGTGACTCAGTGCCTCATTTTCCTTTATTCCAAGGAAACACTGGTTCTTGANACTGGAAACCCTGAGGAATCTGGCAGCTAGAGAAGACAAGTGGACCACAGTCCCGCAGCTGTTTCGGAGTCAGTGAGAGCCCCATGTTGTACAATGATGACGGATATTGCCATGCCTCAAGACGTTTCCCAGACAGTGGAGTGAGCGGCAGAGAGTGGTGACTCAGTGCCTCATTTTCCTTTATTCCAAGGAAACACTGGTTCTTGATGAAACTGGTCGTCTCACACATGAACACAGGAGTTCTTCCCCACCCAGCAATGCCCAGCAACCCAGGCAGGCTGTTATGCCTCACTTGAAGAGATTCTTGGCTTCTGCACACAACAAAAGCAAAGAAAATAAGTTTTAGGAGGACTTGGGTTTCCTTAATTAGACCCAGGATTTTTATTTGGTTGGAGAGACTAATGGAGAAAGGGAGACACTAGTGACATTTGTGATTTGTTAAGACTAATTGAGAATCTCAGGAACGAAGCTTCCTGTGAAGAGTGCTCTAATGAGAATGGATTTGATGATTATTTACCTAATCGAGCAGTAATGACTAAGGTGCGAGCCACTTCCCTAGGATTAATAAAGAGCTGAGGAGTTGACAGTTTAGGCCATTAAGCTCAGCTGGTACTTAATCTTGGTGAAGGGCACAGTGCCAGAATCACATTAATATTGTAAACTGAGCCCAAAACATAGAGTCATGGAATATACTTTTTTGAGAAATTATCTTAATTGGCAATTAAGTACCTGACATCAGGTTGGGCAATGCAAGTTCTTTCATTAAACGAATTTTCACACAACGTCTTCAACTCTTGTGCCATTTAGAGTGTTCTCAAGCATTTAGTTGTTAGAAAAGTGGAAGGGAGAGGGACACTTAGCAATATCAAAAATAGTTCCTCGTGCAACCACAAGCAAGCTTTTATCACCCCCACCCCCACCCCATCCCACTTGCTTTAAAAACAACATGAAAGACACTTAGCTGAGCTGGAAACTCTGCACCCTCTGGAGATACACGGTTGATACTGTTACCCACAGGGTCCCTCCCGGAAAGCCAGAGCACTCCTCATCAATAACACCACGGTTAAAGCTAAAAGGATTGTACACTACCATAAATGTCAATGGGAATCTAAGAAATAGTGACTCAACTTGTCCTTTACACAGGGTAAGACCTACACTAGCGGTCTTTGCGTTTTTAAGAAGTTTGCAAATATGTTTAGTTGGCCACATTTCCTCCTTGAACTAGCAAGCACTGAGTATCTCACCAGGCACTATTAAAATGGGGGAGAGGCGCAGCCCCTGCCAATCGGGAGCTTTCAATCTAGCAGACAGAAGGATCCAGGGAGCCCATTCAGAAATCTGCTTGGGAATCAAAATTTTCAATCACACTCCTCCTTCCTGCATCTTGATTCTGTATTTATTATGTTAATCTACATTGAAGGAGATGGATAAATGTGGCTCGGTCTACCCTGTGAAATCACCTGTGCTGCAGCCAGCCAATCAAGCAACAGCAGTTATAATGGATTCATTCATTTAATAGAAATTTACCGAGCTGTTGCTATGTAATATTACAATTCTAGGGACTAGAGATGTGGAGCTGAGTAAAAAACTTATTTCCCATATATAGTGGAATAGGAGAGAAATATGAGGTTACTTCAAAAAGTTTATGGAAAAATGAAATTAAAAGGCAATACAAATCCTTCCATGAATTTTTGAAGTACCCATGTACAAAGTATTAATGCATTAATATATTACAAGTCCTATAATAGTAGGGTACGGAGAGGAACAGAGGAAGAAACAACCAAGGCAATCACAGTAGTCAGAAAAGGCATCATAAAGGAGGCAACCTTAAATTAAATCTTGAGAAAACAGAAGATATTCCTCAGCCAGAGGCAAATAAAGAACTTCCCAAGCCAAGGGATGTGCACGAAGTGAGGGTGTGGCAGGTTTGGGGATGGCTGGGTATGGTCGAGGAACTAGCATCTGCTCAGAACTAGGTGGTTCCGAGCAGACGCTCTCTCAGCTGCATCGTCCTAACTGCCCCGACAGATTAGTCAACACTTTATCCTTTCAGCAAAACACCCTGATGAACTGAACACCTGTGACTAGCAGGATAGTTCCTAACGAGCCTGTCCATTTCTCCTCCCACCTCTTGGGTTATGGGAGTCAGAGGTGTTTGCTCCCAAACTAGGTTATGCCATTGATACTTGGTG
>NW_007732673.1:10271-12367 GCF_000696425.1 Galeopterus variegatus
TGGGTTATGGGAGTCAGAGGTGTTTGCTCCCAAACTAGGTTATGCCATTGATACTTGGTGTTGAAATTATATCATTTAACTAATGTTAAAGAGTTGTTGTGCCTGTGCAAATTACGATGGATACCTTTGGAAAGGCAACATTTTTGTGAGTTTTTTAAAAGCTGCAATGGAATTAAGCTCAGGAAATGCAACTGGGATAAATAAAGAAGAATTCTAAAAATCCCTGCAATGAGATTCTGCCTCATATTGCTTTGCAGATATTCCAAATTCTCATTTCAATTTAAAGAAACCAAATCTGGAAATCATAAAAGATGTATTATGGTTGTATTTCATGAAAATAAAGTATGATGCATGCAATCAAATAAAAGTCTTGGCCCTACATTAAAGAAATGACTAATAAATGCACATTTATGTTTTATACTAAAATATTTTAAGGTGGGTTTGTGTGTATGCTTCACTTCCTTAACCAATGTTTTGGTCAATTAACTAGCTGCCGGTATTAATGTGCTCATTGAAAGGCTTTCTCTTATAGGTGAGTTTAGGATAGAATGAAAAAAGATCAGACTATAAAGGAAGACAAGAGAGTTCTAATAGTTACAATAGGGCATTTGCAGTTTTTATTTTGTAGATGGGGGGTTGGCAAGCCACAGCCTGCAGGCCAACTCCAGCCTGCAGCTTATTTTTATGAATAAAGTTTTATTGTAACACAGCCATGCCCATTCAGTTACGAGATTGTCTGTGGCTGCTTGCACACTATAATAGCAGAGTTGAATAGCATTACAGAGACTATATTTAGGTGTAGGCTGGGCCTGCAGGAAATGCATGAAATTCTACCTGCCTGGGCACTTGTCTCATCAAAAACCCTAAGTCACTGTGATTACATTTCATAGATATTAAAAAGTGCTTGTAAAAACTGGTGATATCCAAATAAGTTCTGTAATTTTGTTAATAGTATTATACCAATGCCAAGTGGAAATGTGAGGAAAAAACATAGGAGTAATTCACAGAATTCATTCAAGGAATCATCAGTAGACATTACAAAGCCAAAGGAAGAATTGTGCAATTTGACAGTAGATCAATAAAAATTATCCAAAAAGAAACTCAATGAGAAACAGAGAGAGAGAACAAAGCATACTGGAACTGTGGGACAGTATCAAATGGTCTAACTATGTAATTCAAATCACAGAAGAAGAGAGAATGTGACAAAGAAATATTTAATAATAGCTAGAGTTTTTCAAAAATAGTGAAAGACATCAAACCGTAGATCCAAAATTCTTGAATAATCTGAAGTAGGATCATTTAAAAGCAACAACAACAACAACAATAACAAAAACTAGACATAACTTTAAACTTCTGGAAAAGGTAAAAAGAAAACTTTGAAGGCAGCCAGGGGGAAAAGACATGGAATGGATGTATTGGATACAAAAAAGCAAAGATAAAAATATAACAGATTTCTTGTCAAAAGCAATTCAAGCCAGAAGATAAAACAGCATTTTTAAAGCCAATTGGGGGGATAACATCATGCAGAATCCTACATCTAGCAAAAATATCTGTTAAAAATGAAGGTAAAATTAAGACTTCAAGATTTTTTCAAAAACAAAAACAAAAGAGAAATGGGAGAATTCATTACCAACAGACCTGTACTTCAAGAAACATTAAGGGAAGTTCTTCTGACATAAGAAATGTAACACCAGACCAGAAATTTGATCCATACCAAGATATGAAGAGCTCCAGAAAGAGTAAAAATGAAGATTAATATTTAGAAATATGTTCTTGTCATTTTAAAATAAATCTAAAATGTAACTGTTTAAAGCAAAATTGTAACAGTGGGGATTATCATACATGTAAAATTTAAATGTCTGGCAACAATAGCAGTAAGATTGTGAGGGATTTAGACATACAAGTTCTCACGCTATACAAGGACTTGTATGATATTATATAAAAGTAGACCAGGATAAGTCAAGAACATGCATTGTAAACCCGAGGTCAACACTAAAAGAAAGGGCCGGCCCGGTGGCGCACTGCTACAGTGCGACGCTTGGGGGTGCGGCGGCGCTCCCGCCGAGGGTTCGGATCCCACATACAGACCGGTTCCC
>NW_007732673.1:13374-17683 GCF_000696425.1 Galeopterus variegatus
GGTCCCAGCGTCTGCCAGACACACCCTGAGCCGGGGACCTGTAACAGGTCGCAGCCTCCTCCCTTGACCTCACATTCACAACACTTCTCCCCAGTCACCAGCCCTCTTTATTTTACATTATGAAGCACATCCCCCATCTGCATCCTCTCTCTGTCCCCACTGCTACGTGACATACACCATGCACTGATTATTCCTTGCTTGAACTTCTGCAAAGTTCTCTAACTAGTCTAAGGGGTAATTCTAGTATTGGACCTAACAAATTGATCCTTCCAGCAGCAACTAGATAATCTATTTAAAATACATGTTTGAAGACAAACATTCAATAACTCCCACAACACAAAGACAAAGGTGTAAATTTCTTTAGCTGGTACATGAGACCCTAAAAGGTCTGGATCCTTCTTGTCCTCCCAGCCCCATTTCTTGCCACTTCTGCTCCTGTTTTAGGCTTCAGCAAAAACAAACTGATGTCATTTCTTATACACAAGCCACATGGTTTCTCATCTCTCTTTTCTCACCTACATATCTTTGTGTTGTTATCTGTGCCTTGAATCAGTGTCCTTCACCCCCTTCCCACCTGACCCTGCAGGGTTCAGCTCAGCCGAGCCTCATTCTTGACTTCCCTCCACCCATATTTGTGCTCCAACTGGGAATCCATGTTCAAATTAGCAAGACGCCTTCAAAGAAACAGCAAAACCTGTTTAAGTCTGCTTTGACTTTTCTGAGTATTTCAGTTTCCCAGGATCTTTCACAGAACGAGTTTTAAAAAGCAGGAGTAATGCATGGAAGTGATTACGACTTTAAAGTGTATCCTTTGTTCCAAAGGTCCTGTTAATCACCATTTAGGAGCAGCTTATTTGCAATGTACTCAATTATTTAGGTAACTAAGTAGGTTTCTACTGATCAGATAGAGCGTCATTTGCTTAATAGAAGCTAGCAAATGCTGTGGCACAGCTCCATTGGTAGTCTACATCAAGAAATAGGCTTATTTAAGATTGTGCTCCAGGGGAAAAAAANACAAAACTGAAATCAGAAAGATGTTCAATTAATCCAGGCAGAAATGGAAGGAGAGGGGGAGCAAAAAGTACATGGAACAAACAGAGACAACTAACGATATGGTAGATTTTAATCCAAACACATCCATAATACTAAAGACTAACACTACTATTAATACTAAATCGTCTGAAACCGCAATTAAAATCCAAACTCGTTAACTTTTCGTCTTAGTGAGCTGAAGCCCCTGTATTCTCGGAATCTGTTGATGGTCCCAGCGTCTGCCAGACACACCCTGAGCCGGGGACCTGTAACAGGTCGCAGCCTCCTCNTTTTTAAATTAAGGAATAGGTAAAACAAAGGAGAAAATCCAAGTAAGTTCAACATCCATTCATTCATCCAGTCCGTTCCTGCCAGGGAAACCTTCAGGACAGTCCTGCTTGATCCGTCACAACCCACAACTCCCAAGGCCCTGCTCAAGTTTGACCTTCTCAGGAAGAACTTCTCTTACAGCCCAGAACTGCCATCGGATTTTTCTTCTCCAAGCTTTTGACACTTCTGTTGTAGTGCCCATGTGCTGGCCAATGAGTCTTTTTGTTGCTTCTTGCACAGAAATAAAAAGGCAGAGACAGACAGACAGACATAGGATTGGGAGGACCACATACCCTTCTGTAATGAACCATGTCATGTGAATGGGGCAAGAAAGCTTCTGGAGAAGGTGACATATCAGCAAGACACTGAAAATACGTACGAATCCAACAGGCTGATAAAGGGAGAGAGGCCACTCTGAGCAGAAGGAATGCCCACCTGCAAGCACAGATGCATGATCAATATGGGTGGGGGTCAACACTAAAGTGACAAGCGGGGATTTGACAAGAAGGAGGTGTCTTGCTCCCTTTTGTGCAGCTGCAGCGGAATACCACAGCCTGGGTAATCTGTAAACAGAAGTTTATTGGTCAACAGTTTTGGGGCTGCGAAGTCTAAGGTCAAGGCAACAGCAAGTCAATGTCTGGTGAGGCCATTCCCTTCTTCTCAGATGACGCCCTGCGTGCTGCCCGGATCCTCACATGGCAGAAGGCAGAAGGGCAAGAGAGCAAGAGAGGAAACCCGCTTCAGTGAGCCCGTTTCACAGTGGCATTAATCTATCCACGAGAGCAGAGCCCTCCCGTTTGGCCCCACCTCCCTGCACTGTCACATTGTGGATTCAGTTTCCAACACTTGAATTCTGGGGGACACCTTCAAGCCATAGCAGTAAGCAAGGCCAGATTGTGGAAGGTTTTCATGCTAAGCCAGGGGTCTCAGACTTCATCTTGTGAATGTGAAAATCCAGAGACGGGAGCTTTACCTCTTGGGTTCTCTAAAGGAGAAAAAGCAACTTCCGGGGGGGCGTGGCCCTGTAAATGGGAGGGGCCAAAAGAGAAATAAGGGCGGGAGAAAGACAGGGAATCGTGTCTGTACATTAGTCCAGGAGGGAAAGAGAAGACACCATAAAAATTGTAAAAGAAAAGAAAAAAAACAGGAAGTGTAATGGCAAAGGCCACGGACACTGACAACGGAGACCATGGGTTAAAAGCCTGGCTTCATCTCTAACTTGCTCTGAAGTCTTAAGAAAATGTTCTAACTTCTCTTAGTTTACTCACCTGTAAAATGGAAAGTTTATCCGATAGTTTGTTGTGAGACTAAATAAGTTAATGCTTCTAAATACTCAGAATCTTGCCAAAGACATCATTGCCTAATAACGTTCCTTACGATCATGTTCAATGTTGTACAGAAGCCTGGATTAAAAGCAGTAGTTCTCCTCCGAACCATGAAGCCTAAATAAAGTTATGTAAGATGTCACCATTGGGGGATGCTGCGTGATACATACATGAAACCTCGCTGTACTGTTTTTGCAAATTCTTAAGTTATTTCAAAATAAAAAGTTGGTTGAGTTTTTTGTTTTGTTTTACTAAAAAATAAATAAATAAATAAAAAGCCTTTCCAAACCTCAGTGACAATCTATTTAGCACACATGTGTTGAGCACCCTCTGTCTGCCACACCCTCCTCAAGATGCTGGTCTCTCTTCTGTTCTGACACTAATAAACCTCATTTTTCAGTATTCACAAAAGTAATTAACCAAATGATAGTGCGGTTTTCCGTTTTTGTTGTTTCTCTTTAGCAGAAACACAGCAATAAAAATAAACCATCGGAAATGGAATTATGAGCACCCTCACTTCAGCACCAAACTTGGAGCTTCTTTGGTTCTTCAGCGGAGCCAGGCCACGGTCATTCTTCCAGATCCATCCAGTTTCCTCTGGGGAATTGAGCACTTGCATCAGCCTTCTCTACTATGACAGGGAAACCACTATGGGGTTACTCCAAATGCCAAGTATACCAGTCCCAACTTAACACTTAGGGATGGGGGAATGGACTAATGAGAAGGGCTGAAAACCTAGTGGATCAGCCCACTGTAGCCGAGATTCCATTTATTACCTGGCCCCACGAGAGTCCACTCAACCAGTGGAGCTATAACAGCACTCTAGGTGTCTGGGTTCCATGTCAACTCAGACCCTAAGCCTAACAGTCCTCAAAATGTCTGGGTATTCCCATTGCCCCAGTACACAGTCACTCAGACAGATAGATGTGCGTGCCTTTGGGAAGCACTAGGAAAATCAGTACAGAACATACTTGCCATCACGGTGCAGAACCTGGCTCCGTGGCCACCTCTCCTGCTGTCCACCTGGTCTGTAGATGGAAGCGCCACTGAGGTCCTTGGTGATGCTAGTGTCCCTCTCACCAGTGCATTCCTGGTGGTCTTGATGAGGTGTCTTCGGAGCCCTCCATGGTAATAATTCTCTGATGGGGGTTCTGGCTTCACATAATGTGTGCATTACAGCGTGCCCACTTCCTTCAGGCTTATTCTTTTTTCTACTATCTGCCAGGGCAACTCAGGCATTTCCATATTACCAAGAAAGAACCATCACTTTCTCCAGGCTTCTAAGAGATACTCTAACAATGAGTTTGTTTTGCCTCTGGAGTCCTCGACAGGGTGTTATATGCCATGTCTTGTGTTCCAGTCCTGTCCATCAATCAGATGAGAATCTTTGCAGCACTGTTTTGGGAAAGATTCCGGACCGCATCAGTTAGTAATGTCTCTCATGGAAGGGGAATAGGGAGTTTTTAGATGTATAGTATACTTTGCCGTTTCTGCTATAGACATATGTATAGTCTCTAACTACAGAATTAAGTGCAGATGAACTGCCCACAGGAGAACAAAGTCCCTGACCTTAGCTTCAGTTCCCCTGCAGTTTAACCAACTAACTTAATTAATTTGATAGA
>NW_007732673.1:18440-20787 GCF_000696425.1 Galeopterus variegatus
GTACAGCTCTAGATCCCCTTAGAACTCCTCTTCTGTGACTTAAAAGGTCAACTCTAAGGTTAGTACGATCCTTCTTTAGTCATTATTGAAATCCTTCCTAGGTGGTTACCTCTAAGTGGTGACAAACTCCAACAATAAAAGTCAAGGACCCTCCTACCTTGCCTCACTTTTCCTCAGAGGCCATCTGATAAATCAGGGGGGAAAGTCTCCCCAGGAATTCATTTCTCCTTTGGCACAGCTACAAATTTGAAAAAGACTGAATTTAAGTTCTTGTGTGTTTTTGTTAGACTCTTTCGCCGGGCTGGTCAACATCTTGACAGATATTATCTGGCGATTCACGGGAGACTTCATGGCACCTGACCTGGTTTGCCGAGTGGTCCGCTATTTGCAGGTATGTAGCACCTTCCAAATGTGATGAGACAAACAGACACCAAAGTTTGCTCTTAGATTCCATATAAGGACAACAACATAAAACTTTGCACTCCTATGCAACGAATTGCCCACTTCCCCAGGTGAAAGGACAAACAAAATTTGTAAGATTTGTTAATGTATTTCCTTTGCTAAATATAATACATATATAAAGAAAACACAAGCAAGCAATAATAAGAATACAAAGCATTAATATTCAATCATTAAGTAAAATTTCTGGGTCGATATTAAGGTTTTTGACACATTCTGGCCAAATAATCTCCAAGAAATTTGTTAATTATATTTACCTCATTCCCCTCAAACTAACCCAATATTAGCTACTGTTCATTTTGAATAACTTTGGAAATTTTTCAGAAAATAAGTATTACCTATTTTATTACCACCTAAATTGCACTTTTTAAAATAGCTATTGGCATTTGAATTTCTTCTTCTATCAGTTGCCTATTATCCCTTTTCAATTATTTTATAATTGGAATATTGACTTTCTGAGTTCCTGGTAAGATCTATTTTTAAATGTATCTACACTTTGCCTGACAATATGCTTTAATGTAAGTCACACATATGTATAGTATATATATCCGATTTAAAATATTACATATGTATACCATAAACATGGATTATATTATTAATACATTATATATGTATATAATATAGATTAAGGTACTTAGCAACTAAGTATGGAAAGAATGGGCCATTTCATAACTGATGTTAGGATTAATGTGCTCTGTTTATGAGTTCTTAAAATTATTTTCCATTAATATTTATTATGATGCCAGTACATCAGGTCTAAATTATTATAGCTTTATAGATGTATAATGCATTTCTGGAAAACCTTACACTGCCATTTGATAGAAGGATTTTTTAATATCTTTGCATCTATATTCGTAAGTAAGATTGTGATTTTCATCTATTTGATCATTTTCAGATCTTGGTAAAATAAAGTTATTTTACCTTCAGAAAATGAATAGGGAATAGTTACAATCACAATCTCCTTTTGTGCTCTGAACACAAGCTTGTAAGTTTGGTAGGTGTGAAATAGCTCCTATCTGGGGCCAGTATTTTCTCAGGGGTATTTTTTTAAAACATGGTTCAATTTCTTTTTGAGGATTTTTGCTTCCTTGTAGATAAATGTTTTTAATTGCTTACTGTATCAATTGCAGAGAAACAAATCACACCAAAACTTAGTGGTGTAAGACAGTAATATTTATTATCTTGTAGTTTCTATTAGTCAAGAATTCAGGAACAGTGTGGCTGGGCAGGTATGACTAACAGGTTATCATAAGATTTAGTCAGATATTTCTTGGGACTATAATCTTTGGAAGGCTCTACCAGGGCTGAGTGATTCACTGTCAAGGTGGCTCAGTCATGCAGCTGGCAAGTTATTGCTGAAACTTGGCAGAACACACTATTCTTCTGCACCTGGGCCTTTTCATAGGTATTCTTTAGTGTTCTCACAACATGATAGCTGGCTTTCCCAAGAATAATCTCTCCAAGGGACAGAAAGAGGTGGAAGTGGCAATGTATTTTATAAACTAGTCTCAAAAGTTATATACCATCACTTCCACACTATTCTCTTAGTCACACAAGTCAACACTGATTCAGTGTGGGGAGAAGGGAACCACAAAGGGACTGAAACCAGAGGTAAGGATCACTGGGGACATGTTAGAGGTTAACTACCACAGATATCTTCACATTTTTCAAAAGCACGTTATAACCTATGTCTTTTTTCTAATTGTTAACTTAAAAATGTTTTCATGATCCAGAAATATTTATGTCAGTAAAATTTCTTCTAACCATATTTGCAACGAATATTAAGAGAATATTATAATAAAGCAGACCTTTGTGACATAGGAAAAAGGGCAGAGTAAGAAACTCTGATAATTCTCTCCTTCATAAAGGCAACAAGTAAACTGGCAAA
>NW_007732673.1:21113-22691 GCF_000696425.1 Galeopterus variegatus
GGGCAGAGTAAGAAACTCTGATAATTCTCTCCTTCATAAAGGCAACAAGTAAACTGGCAAATAAATGTGAGAATCAAAGTTTTCAGGATTCTAGAAACTAACCAAAGGCTTGCAACAATCCAGGGAACATTTATTAAAGAAAATGACTGAAACTCAGCAAGAAAAATGAGCTTTGTTGTGTTTTAGCTTGCATTAGTCTCATCCCCCAGTATCCAGCTCTGCAGCAGCCTTGAAAATTAACAGTTCATATTCACAGTAAAAACAAATAGTCTGGAGACAGACTAAAAACAAATACTGAAGAGAACTGAATAGGGCTAGAGCTTTATCAAAGTCTCATTTCCAGAAGGATGTCATTATTTGACATGTCTGGTAGTTCTCTGGAAGAACTCACTTGCAATTCTGTCTATATTCTACTTGATTCAGAACTTGCCCACTGTGAAAAGCCTTTTTCCCTGGGGTCATTTGTCAAAATCAATTACAAACAATTTATTAATTTCACAGATGCTGAAGGTATTGGACAACAGTTGGGGGAAACAATAGACCAACCAAAGCGTAAGCACATAAGCTGGGTAATGAGATATTCATAGAAATTTTGAAAATCTCTGATATATTACAGAGAATCTAGAAGACCAGGTATGTGCCCAGGACAGTGCCCATGCTCAAGAAAAAAAAAATAGAAAAGGCCCTAAGTTGTTACCTTGGACTGATTTTGATGCTCTGTGCAATTAGGAAGTGAAGACAAAGGCAGAGTTATCATTTGCCTGGCTGAGTGTCAAAGCCGTGCTCCTAAATTAACATAGAGCCATTCTACAATGACTGAGAGACATTGGTTCCATGGATGTAGGAAAATCTCTCTTCCGTTATTAACTGATGACTAAGCTAATTGAGCAGAGAATTCAGTGGCCACCCAGGCCAAAGAATACATACTTTACAGAATTTATTCAGAAAAGCCACAACAAAGAAACAATAACTACAAAAAACAACCACCACAAACCATGAAGAGGGATGCAAATATGCTTTTCAGAGTAACAAGTTTTTAACAACAACAACAAAAATAAGACAAACAAAGAAACAAGTGTATGGCCTATTCACAAGTAAAAATAAAATCAAAAGAACTGTTCCTGAGGAAACCACACCAGTGGACTTACTAGACAAAGATTTTAAACATGTTCAAAGATCTACATGAAGCCATCTGTAAAGAACTAAAGGAGAATATGAAAACAATGTCTCACCAAATAGACAATAACAATACAAACATAAAAAGCATAAAACATAATCAAATAGAAATCCTGGAGGTGGAAAATACAACAACTGAAATAAAAATTTCACTGGAGGGGTTCAACAGCACATTTAAGTAGGCATAAAAGAGAATTAATGAACTTAGAAATAGACCAATTAAAAGTATCCACTCTGGAACATAAAGAAAATATAATAAAGAAAAATGAACAGAGTCTCAAAGACCTGTGGGACACTATCAAGAACCCAACATAATCATAGAAAGAGTCACAGGAGAAGAGAGAGAGAAAGAGGCAGAAAGAATATTTTTTTAGAAGTAAAGACTGAAAACTTACCAAATTT
>NW_007732673.1:24174-32172 GCF_000696425.1 Galeopterus variegatus
ATCTCAGCAGATGAATGAACGAATCTGAGCACCAGGATGACCTCTGCAGCTGTCACAGCTCTTATGGACTATAACGAGGCACACTGAGACTTCTCCTTCAGGATAAACGGAGAGAAGTGGATCTTGGACACAACATTCCAACATCTTGGCACACAATCCTGAAACTTCTCTCCCAAGAGGGAAGGAAAGGAGTGGAACAGTCACATTCATAGAGAATGTTGAGAAACTACCAGAATCTCTAACCAGATGGATTGGTGAAGCTCTTTCCCTGCCAAAGCCAATCTGTAAAGATTGGAAGAGATGGCTGCCTCTTCAATTGTGCAGAAACCAACACAAAGCTACAAGGAACATGAAGAATTGGAAAATATGACTAAAACAAAAGAAGAAAATAAGTCTGTGGTAACTGACCCTAAAGAAATGGAGATCTGTCAGTTGCCAAAGATTAAAAATGATCTTCTTAAAGATGCTCAGTGAAGTAGAATAGAACAAAAGTAGACAACTAAATGAAATCAGGAAAATGATACACAGACAAAATAAGAATGTCAACAGAAATAGAAATCATAAAATTGAACCAAACAGAAATTTTGGAATCAAAGAATACAATAATCAAACTGAAAAATTAAATAGAAACATCAGACTCAATTAAGTAGAAGAAAGAATCATCAAATTCGAAGACAGGTCATTTGAAATAAGGCACTCATAGGAGCTAAATAAATAAATAAGAGTGAATAAAGCCTAAATACGTATGGCACACAATCAAGCCAACCAATATATGTATTATGGGAGTCTCTGAAGGAAAAGAGGGGGAGAGGAAAGCTTATTTGAAGAAAGCATGACCTCAAAATGCCCAAATCTGGGGAGGGAAATAGACGTCCAGCTTCATGAAGCCCAAAAAGTCACAAATAGAATGAATCCAAAGAAGTCTACACAGAAGTCTAAGGTAATGAGAAATACCTGTCTTTTTCCTTAGGGTAGTGCACTAAGATGTTGGAATGTTGTGTGCGAGATCCACTTCTCTCCCTTTCTCCTGAAGGAGAGGTCACAGTGTGCCTTGTTTTAGTCAAACTGTCAAAAGTCAAAGACAGTGAGAGAATTTAATTAGAGAATTTTGAAAGCAGAAAGAGAAAATCAACTTGTTTTTTACAAGGGAGCATCCATAAGAGTAGATTTCTCAACAGAGAGCTTGGAGGACAGAGGGGAGTGGGATGATATATTCAAAATGCTGAAAGAGAAAAACACCAATCAGGAATATCTTACCCAGCAAAAAAGTCTTTTTACAAAGGAGGAATAAAAACCCTCAGAAAACCAAAGCTGAGAGATTTCATCAACTTTTGTTTGTAGCCTGCCTAGTAAGAAATGCTAAAATGATTTCTTCAACTTAAAATAAGAACACTAAATGGCACCATGAAAGCATATGAAAGTATAAAACTCACTATATAAAGATAAACATATAAATACACACAGAATAGGGTAAAAATGTAATGGTGAAATGTAATAAATTCTTAATTTTGGTATAAAAGTTAAAATAATAACTACAAAAATCTGTTAACAAATACACAATATAAAAGCATGAAATCATGACATTAATATCATGTACATGGGGGGAGAATTAAAATATACATGTGATTGAAGTTACTTGTTACAACCACAAAAGAGACTGTTATAACTATAAGATATTTTATGTAAGCCTCATGGAAACCATCAAAAGAAACACCTATGGAAAATACTAAAAAGGAAGAAGGAAAGGAGTCAAAGAATATCACTACCAAAAAAACCAACAAAACACAAAAGAAGACAGCAAAAATTAAAATTATGAACAAAGGGGCCGGCCCGGTGGCGCACTGGATAGTGCGCCGCTTGGGAAGCGCGGTGGCGCTCCTGCCCGAGGGTTCGGATCCCACATACAGACCGGTTCCCGCTCACTGGCTGAGCGAGGCGTGGGAGCAACACCGAGGGTTGTGATCCCATTGCCGGTCCCCAGTCCAGTATGGGGGCGACACTGAGGGTTGCAATCTGTTGCCGGACACGGAAAAAGACAAAAGACAAAAAAAAAAAAAATTATGAACAAAGGAGTACAAGACAGATAGAAAGAAATTAACAAGATGTGAATAATAAATCATTTTCAATCAATGATCACTTTAAGCCTGAATATTAAACTCTCAAATTAAAAGACATAGAGTGGACAAATGAATTAAACAAAGAAGACTCAACTATACACTGATTACAATAGACTCACTTTAGATTTAAGAACAGACTTAGACTTAAAGTGAAGAGATAAAAATATATATTCAATGTAAATGGTAAGCAAAAGAGCGCTGGCATGGCTACAGTTATATCAAACAAAATAGATATTAAGTCAAAAATGGTCATGGAGACAAAGAAGGACATAATACAATGATAAAAGAATGAATTTTTCAGGAAGATATAACAATTATAAATATATATGCACCCAACATCAGGGCACCTAAATATATAAAGAAAATATTAATGAAACAAAATGAAGAAATAAGCAGAAATACAATAACAGGAGACATGAGTACCACACTTACAATGATGGGAAGATCCTCTAGACAGAAAATCAAGGAGAAAACAGTGGACTTGAACAACACTATAGAGCAAACCTAACAGACATATACAGAATATTCTACCCGACAACAGTAGAACATACATTTTTCTTGAACACATGTAACATTTTCCAGGATAGATATATGATATGGCACAAAACAAGTCTTAGCACATTTAAAATTAAAATCAGATCACAAATATTTTCCAATCACAATGGTATAAAACTAGAAATCAACAACAGGATGATTGCAAAATATACGTGTAATTAAACACCACACTCCTAAACAACAAATGAGAAAAAAATCCAAAGGGAAATAAAAACAAAACAACATCTAGATAAATGAAAACAAAATACATAAAAATGTATGGGGTACAATAAAAGTGGTACTAAGAAGGAAATGTATAGCACTAAATGCCTACATTACAAAAGAACTCATATCCACACCCTAATTTTATATCTCATACAACTAGAAAATGAAGAAGTGAACTAAACCCAAAGTAGGCAGAAGAAAGAAAATAATAAAGATTAGAGAAGAAATAAATGAAATAGAGACTAGAAAAATAACAGGAAAAATCAACAAGACTAAGAGTTAGTTGAAAAGGTAAACAAAATTAACCCACTTCTACCTAGACTAAAAGAAAAAGAGAGAAGACTTAAATAAATAAAATTAGAAATGAAAGAGAAGACGTAACAACTGATACTACAGAAATACAAAGGATTATGAGACTGCTCTGAACAATTATACACTAACAAACTAGATAACCTAGAAGAAATCAATAAAATTCTATAAACATTAAACCAACCAAGACGGAATCATGATAAAATAGAAAATCTGAACAGATCAACAATAAGTAGGAGACTGAATAAGTAATTTAAAACCTCTCAATAAAGAAAATCCCTGAACCAGATGGGTTTACAGATTAATCTACCAAATATTTAATAATTAATACCAATCCTTCTCAAACTCTTCCAAAAAAAATTGAAGACAAGGAAACACATCCAAATTTATTTTATTTTTAATTAATTAATTTATTTATTTGCACATTTTTATGGGACATAGTTTGTTGTTTCAATACATACACATATATTACATAGTCATCCATTCAGAATAGTTTGCATATCTATCACCTAAACATTTATCACATTTAACATTTCTTTTTATTTTTTTTACTTATTAATGTTACTACTTTTACATTCTATGATGTTGTGAAGCAGTTGGGAGGGAGGGGAGAGGGGAAAGGGGAAGGAAATAGGATGGAAAGAGGAAGGAGGAGGGGCAGAGTTGAGGCCTGTGGCAGCCCCCTCATTCCCACAGGGGAGACCAGGGGGCTTCCAGCAATGGCTCAGTCATTGCCAAGCTGGGTGCAGATGTCGGGGGGGTATGGCTAAAGCCCTAGGCCCCCACTACCCAGCTCGGGAGCTCAGTACACTTCTTGTGGCCGCTTGGTAGTCTTTGCTGGGCTAGTTGTGCATTTTACTTGTGCATTTTGGGGGGACCCCCACTGCCTTGGCTTGGGAGAGCCCAGTGTACTTCCTGTGGCAGCTCAATGGTTGTTTCTGGGCTGGTTGCAGGTGTCAGGAGCCATGTCCAAGGTCTTCAGCCCCCACCACCCTGGCTCGGGAGAGCCCAGGGCACTTCTTGTGGAGGTTCAGTGGTCATCACTGGGCTGCTTGTGAGTGTTGAGGGGTGTGGCTGAGGCCCAAGGCCTCTACCCTTGGGACTGGTTGCAGGTGCCAGGGGGCATGGCTGAGACTCCCATCCCTCCCTCCTCTCTGGCTTGGTAGCCCAGGGGACTTCCAGTCCTTCTAGGTTTTATAGGTGTTCTTTGGTCATGTGAGACCTTTATTAGTTAATATCAAACTTTGTCTCTGTATTTTGTTTTTTCTTTCAGTTCTGTGTTGGATTATTTGCTGTTCTCACCACTTAAACTCTACACTGGAATTAATTTGTTGTCCTTTGCTTACTTCTAAAATGGGGGAAATTCCTGTGAGGACCAGCACTTGAACTCTGTGGTTGAGCTAAATTGCTGCTTTTCTGCTGATCCCCTGGGGAAGGCAGCTCAGGATTTAATGATTGCCTTTATAGGCACTTCCAGCTCTCATGAGATCCAGTACCCCTGGGTTGCATGTAAACTCCAGTCTGGGCCTGAGTGCCCCAGCAAACTGCACCCACTGCAGTTCCATATTCCTGACGAGTCTCCATTGAGTGGTCCTGTGCTGACTGGAGGGCAGATCAGCTGTCCTTGCTGTGCCCCAATGTTCCCCCAGTGGACCTCTCTACCCCAGCACCTGTGCCCCAAACACTTCCCATGGGACAGGCCATGCTCCAATCCCTTGCAATGACTCGCTGGACTCTGAGAGCTCCCTTTTTTCAGTTGTTGTGGCTTCTTGCTCCTATGTGGGTCCACGGGAGCCCTATTAGTGGTCTTGCTGGCCTGGGGGACACCAAGGCCCTCTTCTCCCCTGCCGCCTCCAAACAACTTCATCTGAAGGGCACAGCAGTGGCTTTTGCCAGCTCCTGCTCCATGAGCTCAGCAGCTCCAGCCTGGAAAGTGGCCAGGATTCAAAACATTCAGAGTGGTTTTTTATTTCCTCTCATCGTGGCTTCTTCCACCTTCATTCACTCCATAGGTCTCTCCTCTTCCCCCGAGCTCTAGTGGCCCCAGCTTGGCTGTCATTGCTTTTTACTTGTTATAAATTGGTCAATTTGTGGGAGAGAGTGATGCTAGGAACCATCTATTCTGCCATCTTGACTGGAAGCCTGTCATTTCTTTGTGGTCATAACATTCAAGATCCTCTTTTCTGGCTATCTTGAAATATATAATAAAATATTAACTATAGTCACCCCTTAAGCACCAGAACTTATTCTTCCTGTCTACCTATAATTTTGTAACTTTGTACCCCTTTACCAACCTCTCTCATCCCCCCATCCTGTCTCCCCTTCCCTGCCTCTGTTAACCACTATTCTACTCTTTTTTCTTTTAAATTTTTTTTCTCTTAATTGACTCATGATAATTGTATATATTTATGGAGTACAATGTGTTGTGGATTGAATTCCCCCCCCCAAAACTCACTGAAGCTTGATCCTCATTGTAACAATGCTAAGAGGGTATGGGAAATCCAATTATCGTACGTGAAAAGTAGGAACTTTAAGAGGTGATTATATTTTGAGGCCTGTGCCCTTGTGAATGAATTGATCCACTCATGGAGTAATGGGCATGGTTCTGATGGCTTTCTATGGAGAGCAACTGAGAAGTTTAGCTCTCTCTTCCTCAGCCCATTCTTGCTACGTGGCACCCTGATTGACATGGGACCCTGTAGAGAGTTCCCACCAGATGGGTCCTCTGGACCATGGACTTCTCAGTCTCCAAAACTGGAAGAAATAAATCTCTTTTCTTTATACATTACCCAGTTCCAGGTATTCTATTATAACCAACAGAAATGGACTAATACGATGTGATATCTGAGAAAATTTATATAGTGTGCAATGATCGTATCAGGGTATTTAGCATATCCATTACGTTAAACATCTGTCATTTCTCATGTTGGAAACATTCGAAATCATCTCAATTAGCTACTTGAAGTTACACAGAATCTATTTTGACTGTAGTCTCCCTATCTTGCTATAGAATGCTAGATTTTATTCTTTCACTCTTTGCACAGTTTTGTATTTATTGACCACCTTCGGCCATTCCCCCTAAACCGTCCCCTTACCGATCTCTAATAACCACTGTTCTACTCTCTACTTCTGCAAGATCAACTTTTTTAGCTTCCACATATGAGTAAGAACATGTGGTATTCCTCTTTCTGTGCCTAGATTATTTCACTTAACATAATTTTCTCCAAGCTCATCCATGTTACTTCAAATGGCAGAATTTCATTCTTTTCTATGGCTGACTAGTATTCCATTGTGTGGAATACCACATTTTCTTTGTATAATCACCCACTGATGGACACTTAGGTTGGTTCCAAATCTTGGCTATTGTGTAGAGGACTTCCGGTACTATGTTGAGTAAAAGTGGTGAGAATGGGCATCCTTGTCTTGTTCCATTTCTTAGGAAAGCTTTCAGTTTTTCCCTATTCAGTGTGTTGGCTATTGGTTTGTCTTAAGATAATTTCTTCTATACCTAATTCATTCAGAGTCTTTATCATTAAGGGATGTTGAATTTTATCAAATGTTTTTTCCACATCTATTGAGATTATCATATGTTTTCTTTTTCTTTCATTCTGTTGATGTGGTCTATCATGTTTATTGATTTGTGTATGTACACAAATCAATACCATCCTTGCATCCCTGGGATAAATCCCACTTGGTCACAGTGTATAATCTTTTTGATGTGCAGTTAAATTTGGTTTGCTAGTATTTTATTGAGGATTTTAGTATCTATGTTCATCCAGGATATTGGCCTGTAGTTTTCTTTCTTTGTTGTGTACTTACATGGTTTTGGTATCAGGCTTCACAGTCTATTAGTATGTTTCTGTTGCTTATAACAAAATACCTAGAACTGGGTAATTTGTAAGAAAACAAAATTTATTGCTCACAGTTTCAGAGGCTAGGAAGTCCAAAGTGCAGGGAATACATCTGGTGAGGGCATTCTCTGGTAGTGGCTTTACAGCAATGCAGGGGTCTCACGTAGCAGAAAATGACGGAACAGAGAGAGACTCTCATGTGGTCTCTTTTTAAAGCCTTCATAATCATGCCCCTGACCACCACTATTAATCTGTCTGCTGAGGCAGGGTTCTACCCTCTAATCACCTCTTTGAGGCCCCACCTTTCAACTACCATAATAGGATTTCCCAGTCTCCACTGTCATAGTGGGAATTGCACATCTAATAAATGGATTGGGGGGGGCACAATTCAGTTAATCCACAGCATGTAGTATGAGTTTGGAAAAACTCTCCATTTCAATTTTTTGAAATAGTTTAAGAAGTGTTGGTATTAGTTCTTCTTTGAATGTCTGGTAGAATTCAGCAGTACAGCCATCCTATCCTGAGCTTTCTTTGTTGGGAGACTTTTTATCACTGATTCAGTCTTGTCACTTGTTATTGGTCTGTTCAGATTTTCTATTTCATCCTGGTTCATTCCAAGCAGGTCATATATGTCCAGGAAATTATCCATTTCCTCTAGGTTTTCAAACGTATTGGCTTATAGTTGCTCACAATAGTCTCTAATAATTCTTGGTATTATGGTGGTCTCAGTTGTAATGTCTCCTTTTGCATTTCTGATTTTATTTATTTCGGTCTTTTTATTTTTTCTTGGTTAGTCTTGCCAATGGTTTGTCAATTTTATCTTTTTTAAAAAACCAACTTTTGGGGCCGGCCCGGTGGTGCACTGCTATAGTGCGTGGCTTTGGAAGCGCAGGTGGCGCTCCCGCCGAGGGTTCGGATCCCACATACAGACCGGTTCCCGCTCACTGGCTGAGCGAGGGGCG
>NW_007732673.1:33148-35163 GCF_000696425.1 Galeopterus variegatus
AAGAAAAAAAAAAAAAAAAAAAGAAAAAAAAAAAAAAAAACTTTTTATTGATCTTTTGTGTTGTGTTTTAATCTCAATTTCATTTTTTTGTGCTCTGATTTTTATTACTTCTTTTCTTCTACTCATGCTGGGTTTGGTTTGTTCTTGCTTTTCTAGTTCCCTTAAGATACATGGTTAGGTTGTTTATTTGAAATCTTTTTTTTTTTTTTAAATGTAGGAGTTTATTGCTATAAACTTTCCTCTTATTACTACCTTGGTTATGTCTCATAGGTTTTAGTATGCTGCGTTTCTGTCTTCATTTGTTTCAAGAAATGTTTGATTACCTTCTTAATCTCTTCTTTGACCCGTTGGTCATTCAGGAGCAGGTTGTTTAACTTCCATGTATTTGTGTAGTTTCAAAAGTTCCTCTTGTTATTTATTTCTAGCTTTATTCCATTATTATCAGAAAAAAAAACATGATATGATTTCAATTTTTTTGAACTGGTTGAGACTCATTTTGTGGCCTACATATGGTCATTCCTGGAGAATGTCCCATGTGCTGATGAAAAGAACGTGTGTTCTGAAGCTGTTGGATGAAATGCTCTGTAAATGTCTGCTAGGTCTGTATTGTCTGCAGTGCCATTTAAATCCATTGTTTCCTTGTTGATTTTTCTGTCTCAATGATCTGCTCAATGATGAGAGTAGGGCATTAAAGTCCCCAACTATTACTGTGTTGGTGTCTATCTCTCCCTTCAGATCTGATAATATTTGCTTTTGATATCTGGGTGCTCCGGTGTTGGGTGCATACATATTTGTGGTTGTTATANAAAAAAAAACATGATATGATTTCAATTTTTTTGAACTGGTTGAGACTCATTTTGTGGCCTACATATGGTCATTCCTGGAGAATGTCCCATGTGCTGATGAAAAGAACGTGTGTTCTGAAGCTGTTGGATGAAATGCTCTGTAAATGTCTGCTAGGTCTGTATTGTCTGCAGTGCCATTTAAATCCATTGTTTCCTTGTTGATTTTTCTGTCTCAATGATCTGCTCAATGATGAGAGTAGGGCATTAAAGTCCCCAACTATTACTGTGTTGGTGTCTATCTCTCCCTTCAGATCTGATAATATTTGCTTTTGATATCTGGGTGCTCCGGTGTTGGGTGCATACATATTTGTGGTTGTTATACCCTCTTGCTGAATTGATCCCTGTATCATTACATAATGACCTTCCTCAATTCTTCATAGAGATTTTGATTGACAGCCTGTTTTATCTGATATCAGTATAGTACTCTTGCTCAGCTTTGTTTTCCATTTGCATGGACTATCTTTTTCCACTTCACTTTCAGTCTGTGTGTGTCTTTGCAGGTAAGATGTTTCTTGTAGGCAGCACAGGGATGGGTCATGTTTTTTCTTTTTTATTCATTCTTTTTTTATTTATTCATTTTAATTGGGGCACTTAATCCATTTGCTTTCAAGGTTACTATCAATATGTGAGCTCTTCCTTCGTCGTTTTGTTGGATGTTTTCTGATTGTTTTGTGTAGACTTTCTTCCTTCCTTCCTCTCTTACTGTTTCTCCCTGAGGGTTGGTGGGTTTCTGTATTGATATTATTTGATTCCTTTCTCTTTCTAATTTGTGTATCTAGGCTATCAGTAAATTTTGTATTTTCACATGTTTTCATGATGGTTGTTATTGTTCATTCTCTTCTAGATGTCGGGCTCCCCTAAGCATTTCTTGCAAGGCTGGTGCGGTGGTGAAGAACTCTTCTAACTTTTGCTTCTCGGAGAAAGACTTTATTTCTCATTTGTTTCTGAAGAATAGCTTTCCCGGGTATAATGTTCTTAGCTGCAGGTTTTTTCTTTCAGTACTTTGAATGTATCACCCCATTCTCTCCTGGCCTGTAGGGTTTCTGCTGAGAAGTTTGCTGTTAGTCTAATGGGGATTCCCTTATAGTAACTTGACATTTTTCTCTTGCTGTTTCTAGAATTTTCTCTTTGTCTTTAATTTTGGATAGTTTGTCTACAATGTGTCTTGGA
>NW_007732673.1:35766-62125 GCF_000696425.1 Galeopterus variegatus
GATTTCAACTATTATTTCATTAAATACGTTTTCTTTATCTTTTTTGTTTTCTTCCGCTGGCACATTCATAATTTGAAATTTTTTCTCTTAACAGTAACCTGTAGATCTTGTATACTTTGTTCATTCTTTTTTATTCTTTTTTGTCTTCCTATGTTATTTCAAAACTTCTGTATTCAAGATTAGAACTTATTTCTTCTGCTTGATCTAGACTGTTGTCGAGCAACTCAGATGTATTTTTCATTTTATTCAATAAATTCTTCAATTCCAAGGTTTTTGTTTGCCTTTTTTAACGATATCTATCTCTTTGCTGAATTTCTCATTCTGATCATAAATTGTTTTTCTAATTTTGTTGTATTGTCTGTACTCTCTCATATCTCAGTGAGTTTCCACAAGATTATTAATTTGAATTCCCTTTATAGGAATTTGGCAATTTCCAGTTTTTTGGGATCAGTTACTGGAGCACTATTATGTTTCTTTGTTTGGGTCATGTTATCTTATTTTTTCATCTTTCTTATTTCCCTGTGTTGATATTGGTGCATCTGGTGAAACAGTCACCTCTTTGAGTGTTGTAAGTGGCTTACATTGGGAAAGACTTTCGCCTGCAAATGCATCCTAGTGTGTCAACTGGATAGAGTACAATGGCTTTGTTCTAGATAGGTGTATTAGTGTAGACTCGGTGTAGTTTCTCCAGCTGTAATCCACTTTTGCTGTGTCTGTGACTCACTGGCCTCTGCTTGGGAGGTTTGTGGTGGTAGTGGCACAGCTTTGTCAAGGGAGGGTTCGCTGGGTTGGCTCACAAGCCATGAGTATGTGTGTGTACCCTGTGGGCCAGTTATCTCAAAAGCTGAATCACTGGGGATGGGATTGTTGGATGGATTCTCAGTCTGGGATGTGGGTGTATGGCATGTCAGGGTCTCTGGGACTGGTTGGCAAGTGGCAGAGTCACCATGCTGCTTCTCTGACTAGTGGTTGAACTTCCAGGGGCACATGAGCCAGGCTGTTTCTCACTTGGATGCATGTGTGTGGAATGTTTCAAAGACTCAGAGACAGATTTTTCCATGATGTAACAGATAGGCTGTTTCTGTGAGCTGGGGACATGGCTGCACTTTGGCTCAGCTGTCTAGGTGCAGATCTGCCAATTGCCCATGGGGCAGGTGTGATGGTTGGTCAGTGAGTCCTTGCAGTAGGCTGCAGAGAGGGGTCTTGACCAGCCATTTCTCTGGTGGCGGGCAAGGCAGCTAGCTTGGTCTGCCAGCCATCTGCTTCTTGGGTGGTGGGTGAGGCCAGAAAGTGGGCTTGAAGAGAGACAGCCTTACCAGCAGCTTCCCAGGTTGTGGGCAAGGTTGGAAAGCAGACCTGATGAGAAGGGGCCCAGTCAGCCACTTTTCAGGAGGTTGGCAAGTTCAGGAAGTGAACATGAAAAAATGATACCAGGTCTGCTGCTTCTGGGGTGGTGGGTGAGGTTGCTAGGCAGGCCTGCAGAAAGGCGGCCCAGCCAGCTGCTGCTTAGGTGGTACGTGAGGTCAGGAAGCCAGCCTGCTGAGAGAAGCCCAGAAAACCACCTCCTGGGTGATGGGCAAGGCTGCTGGTAGGAACATTGAGGGCAAAGCCACCTGGTTGCTTCTCTGGGAGGCAAAGATGCCCTTTATTTCCACTGGCCCATGTGTGTGTTTGTTTGTGTAGATATCTGTAAGCTGTTTTTCTGGGTTGGGGGCTCAAATGCACAGAAGCCAGCCATTTGGTAGGGGCGTGGGTGGTTGGGAGAGAAAGGGGGGTGGTCTGCCAGAGGCAGGGCTGCCTGTCAGATTTGTGCCCATGGACATGGGATGTATAAGTTCAGCAGGCCTGGGGTTGGATTCCCAGACTGCAGGACTAGAGTCACAGCCATTATGGGCCCAGGTTTCAAGCCACTGGGATCAGGGCATTTTAGCCTCTCCTGTAAGTACACTGGAATGACTGCAGATCCTTAAAGCTGGGAAAGTGAGGCCACAGGTCTGGCAGAGTGTGATCCCACAGTGGCTCTGGTTTCAAGATGGTGCTGTCCTGCCTGGGCTTGGATCATAAGGGTGAGGACAGGGGAGTGCAAAATATGTGCTATATGTGCTCCTGTTCTGGAACAATGCAGTGCATGTATTCTAGCCAGTTCCCCACACTGGCTACAGCCTTGTCCTGCAAAAGGATCTGCAGACCTCTGTGGTGAGAATAGGGGTTGGTGTGGGCCCTCTACCTATCTTTTCACAGCAAGGTAAAATTCCACCTTTACTTGTCCCAGTGGTGGAGACATGGTGGCTGAGGTTGTGTGCCTCTCCTCTGTATGCTGTTATCTTGGGCTTTCAGGGTCCACAGGGTTCTCACCAATCTCATGCTGTACTCCCACACTCTCTCACAAATTCTCCTATCAATATTTAGTTGTCTATTAGTTTTTCGGTGGGAGAAACTCACCCTGGGCACCTCTACTCTCCACCGTCTTTCCCCCCTCCCAAACTTATTTTATGAGACCAACATTAACGTGATACCAAAGTCCAAGACACTACAAGAAAAGAATATTGCAGGCTAATATCCCTAATGAACATAAATGCAAAAATCCTCAATAAAATACCAGCAAACCAAATTCAATAATATATTAAAAGGATAATATGCCATGATCAAGTGGGATTTATTCCTGGGATGAAAGGACAGTTTAACATATGCAAATCAAACATGAGATATACCAGCCATGCCTGGGAATCAACACAGCCACAGGCCCTGCCCACACCTGAGCACCAGAGGGCCACGCAGGCCCGCCTGCCCACTGCACAGCAGTCCAGGTGAGTGTGCAGGACTCATGCAATGACCGAACAGGAGCCAAGGCAGCCCACTGCACACTCAAATGCATTGCTACAAGAAGAGTCACCAGTAGAACCTACAAACAGAAGAGGAAGTCTTCCCCCTCATAACCCACTCCAGAGTGATAGAAGAAAATCAGTGTTCTACTGGATGAGCAAACATTAGTATAAAAATACTAGAACTACAAATAAATGAGAAGATATGACACCACCAAAGGAATATATTAATTCTCAAGTACCAAACCCCATAGAGCAAGAAACCCTTGAGATGACTGAAAAGGAATTCTGAGCCCTAATTGCAAGAAAGCTCAAAGAAATAAGAGAAGAATCAATTGGAGAACACAATGAAACAAGAAAAAATATCCAGTATATGAAGGAAGGAATTTACAAAGAGATTAATAACTTAAAAAAGAATGTAACAGAACTCCTAGAAATGAAGGATATTCTCTCAATGAAATAAAAAAAAAAACAGAACCAAAAGCTTGAGCAGCAGGCTAGAGCAAGCAGAAGAAAGAATTTCAGACCTCCAAGATGGTCTTCTTAAAATAACCCAGGCAGACAAAAAAATGAAAAGGAATTTTAAAAATGAAGGAAATTTAAAAGAGCTAGCAGACAACGTCAACTCAGAAACATCTGAATCATGGATACAGAAGGGGAGGAAAAAAGAAAAGGCTTTGAAAACTTATTCAAGGAGGTAATAACAGAAAACTTCCCAGGTATAGGGAGGGATGCAGACCTTCAGATCCAGGAAGCCCAAAGAGCCCCAAACA
This sequence comes from Galeopterus variegatus, assembly GCF_000696425.1. NCBI lineage: Eukaryota > Metazoa > Chordata > Mammalia > Dermoptera > Cynocephalidae > Galeopterus > Galeopterus variegatus. The sequence continues at coordinate 39,362 of NW_007732673.1, forward strand.
GATTCAGTCCAAAAGATACTCTCCAAGACTCATGATAGTCAAACTGGAAAAACTCAAAGACAAAGAGAGAATTCTAGCAGCAAAAGAAAAGTGCCAAGTAACCTATAAGGGAGCCCCCATCAGACTAACAGCAGACTTCTCAACTGAAACCTTACAGGCCAGAAGAAAATAGGATGATATATTCAAACAACTAAAACAAAAAAAATTGCCACCCAAGAATTCTATACCCAGCATGGTTATCCTTCAGAAAGGAGAGAGAAATAGTGTATTTCCCTGACAAACAAAAATTATGGAAGTTCTCGATCATACAACCAGCCCTGCAAGAAATACTCAAAGGAGTCATGCATCGAGATTCTGAAAAATGATAATCACTATCACAGATTCACAAGAAAGAAGAGCAAAACCCACCATTAAAACCAAAATGCAAATGAGAAAAAGAAAGAAGCTAAATCATGTTACCTCAAAAATACAACTACCTCAAGATGAAAAATAAAAAGAAGGGAGGGACAAGTGATATTTAAAATATCTAAGCAAAAAGCAATATAATGACAGGAGTAATACAATACTTATAAATAACAACCCTAAATGTAAATGGATTAAACTCCCCATTCAAAAGACACAGATTGGCTGATTGGATTAAAAACCTATACCCAACTATATGCTGTCTTCAAGAGACCCACCTCACCTATCAAGACAAACACAGACTAAAAGTAAAGGGATGGCAGAAGATACACCATGCAAACAGAAACCAAAAATGAGCAGGGGTAGCTGTTCTTATATTAGATAAAATAGGCTTCAAACCAAAAATCATAAAAGGAGATAAAGAAGGACATTATATAAGGAAGAAAAGGATCTATCCAGTTAGAAGACATAACAATCAGAAATATGTATGCACCCAACAGTGGAGCATCTAGACATGTAAAGAAAATACTCTCAGACATAAAAAAAGAGATAGACCCAAATACAATAATAGTAGGTGACCTGAACATCCCTCTCTCAATGTTAGATCTTTCAGGCAACAAATCAACAAAGAAACACAAGATTTAAACTACACCTTAAATCAATTAGACCTGGCAGACATCTACAGAACATTTCATCCAACCACTAGAGAATATACATTCTTCTTATCAGCACATGGAACATTCTCCAGGATAGACCACATAGTAGGTCACAAATCAAGTCTTAACAAATTTTTAAAAATTGAAATCATCCCAAGTATCTTTTCAGACCGTAATGGATTAGAACTGGAAATCAATAACAAGCAAAATTCTAGAAACTACTCAAGTGCATGGAAACTGAACAACAGAATCCTGAATGAACTATAGGTCGAAGAGGAAATTAAACAGGAAATCAAAAAATTTCTTGAAACTAACAAAAATAAAGATACATCATACCAAAACCTATGGGATACATCAAAAGCAGTACTAAGAGGGAAGTTTATTGCAATAAATGCTTACATCAAAAGAATGGAAAGTTTTCAAATAAATGACCTAACGCTATGCCTCAAAGAACTAGAAAAACAACAACAATCCAATCCAAAAGTAGTAGATGAAAAGAAATAATAAAGATCAGAGCAGAACTAAATGAGGGACCCAAAAAACAATAAACAAGATAAGTGAAACAAAAAGTTGGTTTTTTGAGAAGATAAATAAAATAGACAAACTATTAGCTAAGTTAACAAAAAAAAAAAAAAAAAGAAGAGAGAAGATCCAAATAACAAAAATCAGAAATGGAAAGGGAGACATTACAACTGATACCACAGAATTACAAAGAATCATTAGAGGTTATTATAAACAACTGTACACTAACAAATATGAGAACCTGGAGGAAATGGATAAATTTCTGGACCCATACAAACGACCAAGACTGAACCAAGAAGAAACAGAGAACCTGAACTTATCAGTAACAAGCAATGAGATTGAAGCAGCAATTAGAAATCTTCCAACAAAGAAAAGCCCAGGTCTGAATGGCTTTATAGCTGAATTCTATCAAACCTTTTAAGAAAAATTAATACCACTTCTCTTCAAACTTTTCCAAAAAATTGAAACAGAAGTTATTCTTCCAAATTCATTCTATGAGGCCAGCATCACCCTGATCCCAAAACTAGTTAAAGATACAACAAAAAAAGAAAACTAGAGGCCAAGATCCTTGATGAACATAGACGCAAAGATCCTTGACAAAATACTAGCAATCAGACTACAGCAGCACATCAAAAAAATTATACACCATGATCAAGTGGGATTCATACCAGGAACACAAGTTGGGTTCAACATGCACAAGTCAATAAACGTGATACACCACATCGACAAAATCAAGGACAAAACCATATGATTATCTCAATTGATGCAGAAAAGGCATTCAATGGCATTCAACATCGCTTCATGATTAAGACTCTCAGCAAATTAATATAGAAGGAAATTAACTCAATATAATAAAAGTCATTTATGACAAACCAATTGCCAATATCATCCTGAATGGGAAAAAGCTGAGAGCTTTTCCCTTAAGAACAGGAAAAAGACAAGGATGCCCACTCTCACCACTCCTATTTAACATTACTAGCCACAGCAGTCAAGCTAGAGAAAGAAATAAAAGGGCATCAAGATTGGAGAGGACAAAGTGAAACTTTCCTTGTTTGCAGATGACATGATCTTATATAGAGAAAATCCTATAGACTCTACCAAAAAACTTACAGCTGATTAACAATTTCAATAATGTTGGAGGATATAAAATCAACACCTAAAAATCAATAGTATTTTTACACTCCAATAACTAGCAGAAAATGAAATCAAGAAAGCAAGCTCATTTACAATAATCTCCCCCCCCCAAAAAAAAAATACCTCAGTATCAATTTAACCAAGTAGGTGAAAGATCTCTGCAATGAGAACTATGAAACACTACTGAAAGAAATCAAACAGGACACAAAAAAGTGGAAAGACATACCATGCTCCTAGATGGGAAGAGTTAACATCATGAAAATGTCCATCTACCCAAAGCAATCTAAAGATTCAATGCAATCCACAGATTCAATACAATCCACATCAAAATACCAATGACGTTCTTCACAGAAATAGAAAAAGCAATCTAAACATTCATATGGAACAACAGAAGACCCCGAATAGCCATAGCAATCCTAAGCAAAACAAAATAAAGCCAGAGGCAAAACAGTATCCAACTCCAAATTATATTACAAAGCTATTGTAACCAAAGCAGTGTGACACTGGCATAAAAACAGACACTCAGATCAATGGAACAGAATAGAAAAACAGAGAATCAACCCACAAACTTACAGCCAACTGATCTTTGACAGAGGCAGCAAGAACTTACATTGGGAAAAGACTGCTTCTTCAATAAGTGGTGCTGGGATAATTGGACATCCATATGCAGAAAAATGAAACTGGACCTGTACCTCCCATTATATACCAAAACCAACTCAAAATGGATTAAGGACTTAAATATAAGACCTAAAACCATAAAATTACTAAAGGAAAATATCGGGGAAACACTCCAGGTAATAGGACTGGGCAAAGACTTTATGAATAAGACCTCAAAAGCACAAGTAACAAAAGAAGAAAATAAATAAATGGGATTATATCAAACTATGAAGCTTCTGCACAGCAAAGGAAACAATAAACAGAGTGAAAAGACAACCTATGGAATGGGAGAAAATATTTGCAAACTATACATGCAACAAGAGATTAATATACAGCATATACAAAGAACTCAAACAGCTATACAGTAAAAAAACCAAATAATCCAATTAAAAAATGGGCAAAGAAAATGAGTAGATATTTTTCAAAGGAAGACATATGAGTGGCCAGCAGATACATGAAAAAATGTTTAACATCACTAATCATCAGAGAAATGCAAACCAAAACCACATTGAGATATCATCTCACCCCAGTTAGACTGGCCATTATGAAAAAGACCAAGAATAATAAATGCTAGTGAGGATGCAGGGAAAGATGAACCCTCCCACACTGTTGGTGGGACTGTAAATTAGTGCAGCCATTATGGAAAACAGTATGGAGGTTTCTCAAACAACTACAGATAGAACTGCCATATGATCCAGCAATCCCACTGCTGGGTATATAGCCAAAGGAATGGAAATCATCATATCAAAGGGACACCTGCACTCCCATGTTCATTGCAGCTCTATTTACAATAGCCAAGATATGGAACCAACTTAAGTGTCCATGGACAGATGACTAGATAAGGAAAATGTGGTATATACACAATGAAATACTGCTCAGCCATAAAAAAAGAATAAAATTCTGCCCTTTGCAGCAACATGGATGAATGTGGAGAAAATTATGCTAAGTGAAATAAACCAGACAAAGAAACAGAAATACCACATGTTCTCACTCATAACTGGCTGCTAGGAAAGAAGAGAGGAAGATAGGAATGGAGGGAGGGAGGGTGGAGAGGGAAGAAGGAAAGAAGGAAGGAATGAAGGACAGAATGAAAAAAAAGGACCACAACAAGACGTTGAACTTTCAGAAGGAGAGAACAATCCTAAGGATTCTAGATTTGGGGGGGAGGTAGGGAGAGGGTTTGGGAAGTGATGGGTCGGGCAAAGGGCATAAAGAAATATCACTGTTTGTAAGAATGAATATGCTAATAATAAATTTTAAAAATTATATCAAAAGGAACTAGCCAGTTAGCTCAGCTGTTTAGAGAGCAGCTTTGTTACAACAAGGTCAAGGGTTCAGACCCCCATACCAACCAGCCAATAAAAAAAAAAAAAAAAAAAAAAAAAAACAAGCAAATGAACAAACAAAAAAAACGTGTGGGCAAAAGATCTGAACAAATGCCTCACCAAAGAAGATGGTGAGAAAGAATACGAAAAGATATTCACCGTCATATGTCATGAGGGAATTGCAAATTAAAATGAAATTACCACTAGGTACCTAATAGAATGGCTAATATCCAAAAACCGAAATCCAGATGCTGGTGAGGATGTTGATTGGCAGGAACTGTCATTCATTGATGGTGGGAATGCAAAATGGTACAGCCACTTTGGAAGACAATTACAAAGCCAAACCGACTTACAATTGTGATCCTAGATATTTACCCAATTAAGTTGACCATTTATGTTTACAGGAAATCCTACACGAGAACATTTACATCAGCTTTATTCAAAATTGCCAAAAACTGGAAGCAACCAAAATGGGTCTCAAAAGCTTAATGGATAAATGAACTGTGGTACAACTATACAATGGAATATTACTCAGTGATAAGACAAAATGAGCTACCAAGCCACAAAAAGACAAAAAAAAATTTAAATGCACATTGCTAAGTAAAAGAAGCCAGTCTGAAAAGCCTACATACTATTTGATTTCAACTGTATTATATTCTCAAAAAAAACAAGACTGTAGGGCAATAAAAAAAATCAGTGGTTGCCAGGGATTTGCAGGAGGGGGCAGGTTGAGTAGGTAAAGCACAGGGGAGTGTAGTCAAACTCTTCTGCCTGGTCCTGTAATGGTGGATACTTGACATCACGCAACTGTCAAAACCTATAGAACTGCACAAAACAAACAGGGAGCCTTAATATGCATGATGAACTGTAGTTAACAATCGCGTATCGATATTAGTTCATCAGTTTTAACAAATGTACCACACCATTACAAGATGTTAAAAATAGGGGAAAGTGTGTGGGTGGAAGAGGAATAATATGGGAACTCTGTGACGAATTTTTCTGTAAATATAAAATTATCCTAGAAAATAAAGTACATTAACTACCCTGACCCAATCATTATACAACATACATATGTATCAAAATATTAGATTGTACCCCATATATATGTAAAATTACAATGTGTGGACTAAAACAAATAAATCAATTTAATTTAAAAATAAAAAATATTTCCAATCTGGCATTTTTCTAGTAAAATTTCTCTGTTTCCAGCATTTAAGTCTCACTTTTCTGTGCAAGATTTTCTTTAGTTTCATATTTCCTAGGTCATTTCTGTCAGAATTAAGGGGTGGGGCAGTGAGAATTCAGACATATGTCCTCGAGTCGCCATCTGTTCTCCGAATGGTGTCCCATATGTTGTTGATGTGTAGAGTGTTCATTGTTGACATTTATAAATTGACTATAATTGTACTTTGATTTCCTTCTTGACTTGAGTTAATTATGAGGGTGTTTAAATTTCCAAGTAGTATTTTTTTAAAAAACATGTTACTAATTTCAGCTTCATTGCTTATTGTTTTAAATGTGTGAGTTGCATAACTTCTACTTTTCTGAATCTATTGAGAGGTTTTCTTTCTTGGTTGTTCAGTATATGACCAATTTTTGAAATGTTATCTAGATGTTTTACAATAATTTGTATTATTCTTATGTAATAAAGTTTGTTTAATTTTTTCTATCTAAAATTTTTTTTTCAATCTATATATTTTTGTATTTTCCTCTGTAAAACTGTGAGCATTTTTGTTATATATATTTAGTGTTATGTTACTTGTTACATATTAATTTATGAATATTCTATTGCCGTTGTATAGTGTTTTTTTATCAATACAAATAATCCCTTTATGGCATGTAATTCTGTTTGCCTTGAATTTAGTTGTCTAATAGCAGTCTTGTAATGAATGCCTTCTTTTAGTTTTTTGGTGCCTGGCCAGTTTGGAGATCCAAACCCGGACCTTGATGTTATAAGGCGACACTCTAAGCAACTGAGCTAAATGGCCATCCTTCTATTTTTAAACTTTGATATCATTTGATTTAGAGGTTAGTCTTCCAAGCAGTTATACAGTTGCCTTTTAGGGAAAATGTTTTTTTAAATAGTCTTTGTTTTAGAGAAAGAGCTTAAACCATTCATATCTATTGTGACAAATAGTATTTGGTGTTATTTCAGTCACCTCATTTTAATCTTTCTATGTTGTTTTTCTTGTGGTTTACTTGTTTTTTTTCTTTCCATTTGGTTATTAATTGTGGTAGGCTAAAAAAATACTCCCCTAAATTATTCACATCCTAATCCCTAGAACCTGTGTATGTTACCTTATGTGGCAAGAAAAGACTTTGCATATGTAATTAAGTTAAAGATCTTGAGGTGGGGAGATTATTCTGGATTATCCCAGTGGGTCCTAAATGTAATCATAAGAGGGAGGCAGAGAGAGACTTGACACAGAGACAGAGAAGGGTAAGCACTGTAACCACAGAGGCAGAGATTAGACCGATGTGGCCACAGTCCAAGGAGAGCTGGCACCACCTGAAGCTGGAGGAAGCAAGGAATGGATTCTCTCCTAGAGCCTCCGGAGGGACCACGGCCCTGCCCACACCTTGATTTTCACCCAGTAGAATTGAATTGTAGACTTCTGGTCACCAGAACTGTGAGAGAATAAATCTATGTTGTTTTAAGCCACCAAGTTGGTAATAATTTTTTTTACAGTAGCCATAGGAAATTAATATATTAATTTTTCTCCATTGTTATTTTATTCTATCAAAGCTTATCTTTAATTTTTAGACTTAGTTTATCTTTTTCAAAGTAAAAGATAAAGAGATATCTAACATGTCCAAATGGAAATTTAACATGATTTCTTTCTTTTTACTCTCTTCCTTCCTCCAACTCCCCAGACTCTTCCCTGAAATATTTCACAACTATATTCACAGTTATTTTGTAAACAACTTTATTACTTTCCGTAGTTGTAAATATTCTATCCCCTTTCCTCTTCTTGAGTTCTTAATTTTGAAGCAATTCTCAATCAATTGAAGTAATTCCTCAAGGATGATTTTCAGGAAAAGTATGTGATGTTCTATTTTCTTTCTTGTTATATATCTAAGAAAATTTACAAAATTCTTGGACCGCAATTCTTTTTACTCTAAACATGTCACACAATTTTCTGACTTTTATTTATGTGGTGAAGTGCCACGTAAAGTCCCAACCATTTGGGGCCCTTTTTTTGGGGGGGGGGTAGTCTTTCATTTTTGTACCCTGCCTGGATGTTTGAAGATGTTTCATCTCTGAAATTAAATACTCTTTTTGATTGTATTTCCACGTTCTTCTCTTTTCCTCGACCTTGTCTGTTTCTCTGGACTCCCTTTTTTGTGACTCTTCCTCAAACCCCATCCTGAACTGTGTCACCCGCCTCACTCAAGTCAGCTGCAGATGTCCCAACTTCCCGTGACCTTCCTGCCGTGACATTCCACCCCGTCGGGTGCCCTCTCTCCCATCCTTCTCTGATGCCACCTCCTCAACTGTACGTGCCAGCTTCGTCATTCTGGATTCACGTATCACACACAGAAATCACAGTCTTCTCTACGGAGACGATTGTCTGGGTTTTTTTCTCAAGCCCAGCCACTCATTTTCTCCTTTGCTTACCATCCTTTCACCAGAGGAGGATTTCTTCTTCTATCCCTCAGGGGAGCCTTCAATCTCTTATCACTTCTCACCCCCTCCCTAGGGCACCTTCCACAACATTAGTGCTCAGATGCATTTGTGGTAGTGTTGTAGAAATAAAAATAATAAAAATGATGATGTGATTGGTTATTATCTGTCTGAACCAGGGAAAAGACAAAAAGGTAGAAATTCAGACCAAAAGTGATTTCCGAGGAGAAAGTCAGTGGCATGCCCTTAGACTTCACTCTTCAGGTTACTCTTCTACCCGCCCTAGATTCAGTCCTAAATTTCCAAAGCAGAGATATAGCTGGAGTCTTGGTAGAAATGAGGCTCCCAGTTACCTTGATCATCCTTTCAGAGATATGTCATTTAATTACATTCTAAATATGCTCATCATATAGGTGATATTAACTTCTTTTATTCCAATTTCCTTTTCTGCAAAGTATGCAAATAATACTGTATGCCAGATAATTAAAGGGCACGGGAAATGTTAATAAAGGAGAGAGTGAGAAGGAAGCAGAAAGCCAGGGACGGATCCGTGCACAGCCTGCTGGAGCAGTGGGTGGGGAGGGGACTCGGACGGTGCCGGAGCTGAAGACGATGAACGATGCAAGCGGCACACGGACTCCCTGAAACCAGAACCTTCCATCATCTCTCAACAACTCACAGTGATAAAAGGCAAATGAACTTTTGTTTCTAATTACTCTGGAATGTCAACTGTGGCAGAGAGACTTGGGTTAGCTTTACAAGTCAAATACAAACAAATGTTCCATGCAAATGTCAAGAGAGACTAATCCTGAAATATGAAATTTCCAAGAAGCCGAGTGAACGAGTGAGTAAGTATGAGCTGGACACATTCCCACCCGTCACCCAGAGCAATGCAAATCCCAGCACCAAGACCTGCCATCTGCTTGCTGGAGTGCACAGTCGGTTATTGTCCTCCCTAACCCAGCCCTCGTCCCTACCTTGGTTCAATTCCCAGGTTTCTGAACAGCACAAAACGCCTCTGTGACTTCACGCACCTCCTCTCGTTTCTGTCTTCAGGTCGTGCTGCTCTACGCCTCTACCTACGTCCTTGTGTCCCTCAGCATAGACAGATACCATGCCATCGTCTACCCCATGAAGTTCCTGCAAGGAGGTGAGCTGGCTCGACCAGGTGCTTTTTCGGGAGGAGTCATTCTTGGGTGGGGGGTGGGATTGTTTTCTCTAATATTTTGCTCTTGATAATGGTTCTCTTTAGCCTCCTTTCTCCTCCACCTGTCCTCTTCATCTCTCCCTTCACCTCCTTCCCTACTTTATGGGTCTGATTGTCCAAAAAGATGCAGACAAGGAAACTTGGGCTCCTGGGAAAATGCTGATGGCCCAGACCCCTGAGGAGGTGGCTTGCTGGACCCACTTTGTGACCCTTCACCTGGACACTAATGCTTCCACTTTTTCTTTTAGAGCAGTGTTGACATGCTCACCTGCCCAAAGAAATGAGCATTCCCAGTTCAACTTGCTCATCTTCCAGAAGCAAGCGCCATGTCTTCCTTGCCCCAAAACCATATAAATAATTGAAAAGATGACAATCTTTTTTTAATTGACAATCCTACTGGAAACAAGGTAACCCTCCTTGACCCAGAAATGGTGAGGGATTCCTGAAAGAAGGAAGCCAATGAGTCAGAGGGAAGGCTAAACCCACACAGCCCCCAGATGATGCCACAGCACTGCCAAAGATGTGTTAAGAGCCCTTCCTGGATAGACGACGTAAAAACCCAGGATAGGAGAGGACCCACAGCAACGGAAGGGTGATTCTTCACAGCCTGTCTCCCTCCCTGCTTCCCTCCCCCATCCCAGACAGGCAGCAGGGACGGAGGTCTCTGCTTCCAAGTGTTGTGAGGCCCCTCCCACAAGAAACGCACTTCCACGCCACTCGTGCAGAAGAGGGCAGTTTATTCCCTCCAGCTGGCAGCGTCCATCTCCCAAGGAGCAACCAAGGAAGAGCAGCATTGGGCTTTAGTCTTGTGGGGTTTTTAAAGACAAAAACTACATCCCATTGGCACATGGGTTTGTCCAGGTGCACCAAGCAAGCTAGGGAGCGAGGTCACAGAGGCCAAGAATCAGCCGTTCGAGCAACCAAGCATACAAGTTTTCACTGTGTATGGTTCCTGTTCCCATGTAATAATTCACTGTATGGCTCCTGTTTCTATGCAATGTTTTTTTTTCTATGAGAAGGTCAACAGTTTCTCATGCGGAAGGGGAGGTAGTCTGCAGGTCAGACAGGGGGCAAAATAGAGTTACTTAGGTTAAGCAAGCAATTCTACAGAAGCACATAGCATACACTATGGGGGTGTAGGGAGCTCTGTTTCACAAGTAGGGGGTCTTAGTGGTGATGCTGGATTTGAAGAGACAGAGTGGGGTCCTGAGAAGCAATAATGCCCTAGAGTGGTGGTGGGTACATATGCACAAGCCTGACTGCCTGCCCACAGGCAGGGTCCTCTCTCCTCCACGTCCCGAAAGGCAAGCCAGAACCCAGTGTTTAGTGACATGTCCTACCCTCCCTCAAGCCTACTGTGAAAACTGATGAAAGAAAGAATCTAACAGGCAATCTTGACTACAAAGATGAGGTGCAATCAAATGTCATTTAAAAAGTCACAAAAGCCAAACTGTGGAAAGCAGGTAAAACATTTAAAGTATCATTCTGCAGAATTTGCATCTAAGAAAGCAAATTTAATAGAGCAAGCAGAACTTCAGAATAAGTATAATGAATGTCATCAAAGAACTGCAAAAAGGTGGGAAGATATGATAATTTCATTTACTATTGACACAGATACTTTGAATACTTTCTGAAATATGAAATGTGCAGCCCTTTGACATAGAAATTCTACTTCTTGGTATCTGTTCTGGAGAAACGCCCACACGTGTGCATGTACACACACATTTTGTATGTTGTGGCATTGCTTAGAATGGCATGAATTCAGTGCTGACCTTGCTGTGTTTCAATGGAGGAATGGTTAAATTAGAGCAGGAGTTTCAGTAGCTTGTGTTTGTTGATTGCAGATTATGCACCATTCATGATTCTAAGTTTCTTACCTACAGTAAATACTTTGATCTTCACTACAGCTGTGTGAGGTAGATTCTATTATTGTCTGCATTCTGCAGTCAAGCAATTGCTGTTCAGAGAATTAGAGTAATTTGCCCAAGGTCAGACAGCCAGTAAGTGCAGGGGTCTGGGTCGAGTTCAGGGGTCCTCAGTCTCCATATATCCTGCCTCTCAGTGTGGAGGTGGAACAGTCATGGACAGCGACATGAACACATTCACGTCACATGTTGCGTGATAAAAAACAGCATGCACAATAATGTATGCAGTATGATAACATTAACGTAAAGACGAAAACTCAAAGCAATGTTAGATATTGTGTAAAGAGAGAGAGGCAGAAGGAAAGGGCACACAAAAAGAGAGCTGTAAAAATAACAATTGTCTACAAGGATGCACACCAGCTGGATCTCAGTCCTGCCTTCTGGGAATGGGAGCTAGACTAGCAGTAGCTACCACAGGAGCTTACGAGGGTACTGCAAAAAGTTCACAGAAAGAACCGTATCATCCTTTAATTCTATTTTTGCACAAACTTTTTGAAGTACCCTCATATAAGTGAGGTGTTAATTCTCATATGAAGAATGTGTCTGTGTTTTGTGTGCAATTAAAATTAATTTATTTCAGTCATGCAAGATAAATTAGTTCTGGAGATCTACTGTACAAGATAGGGAATGTAATTAACAATACTGTATTGTATACTTAAATATTTGCTAAGAGTGCAGATCTTATATTAGGTGCTCTTATCACAGAAGGAAAAAACAAAACTAAAGGAGCAGGAGTAAACTTTTGGAGGTGATGGATAAGTTTGGGGCATTGATTTTTTTATTTATTTCTTCTGGGAAGGTGTGAGACCCGCACCAAGTTTTCTCAGTTCTGTCACACCCTAGACAAGAAAGAGAAGGTGGAAAATGAGGCAGGAGGAATGGGAGAGACATTTTATCATATGTGTGTACAAAGGCGTGACACACTTATTCACCCATTATTCATGTATGCCCAGATGACTCCAAAAAGGATGGAATGTGTTGGACAGAAAGACACCTATGCCAGAGTATTTTAAGGTGAATAAAGAGAAGTGAAGAGAGAGAGAGTATATGAAATTGCTCAAGAGGTATCCCAGGATGCTTGCCAGAGGTGGAGGTTTGGGACCCATGGCCAGGAAGGTGACATGGTCAGCTACATGCATCACCATATTCGTGAGGTAAAAAGACAATTGTTTGCTCTTGGGAAATATGACTCGTTCTAGGAGATACTGAGTAATTACGAACAGCGTCCTGAGTTACAGGAAAGGCAGCAACAAATACGAAACTCTCGTAAAGATGTAAACCAATTTCTTCCCTTACTACTAAATGAATAGCGGCTCAGTGGAAGGCACTTGGGAAATAATCATCTTCAGTAGCTTCTGGGAAAGATGAAAGCTTAGAAGTAAACATTAGCCGTCTCCCCTTCCTCCATCAATCCCAATGAAAGCTATTGAAGAAATGTAAAAACAGGCATAGACCTGCACTGGGAGGGGGGCCGAGGAAAGAGGCCACCCAAATACTAGAATCTTCGAGGGATTCCCAGCACACGAGGAGATTAAGCATAAATGCCAAGTGCCAGCTTATAATTCCACCCCTGGGAAAGCCACATGGCCTCGTAGAAGTCGCACCGTGAGGGCCGTGGGTGAGAACAGGGCATGGGATATTCCAGGGAGCCCTGTGCTGGAGTCATTTAGGGGCTACAGCTCAGTGGCACTAAAGGACAGCTGTGAGGGGCAGAGTTAGGGGGTTATGTGACCTAGCTGAGAGACGGCGGGAGGAAGAGGGGATCTCCCAGAGAGCAGCAGGGCTCTCCCGTGGAAAGTCCCGGGGCAGGTGGAAGCCAAGAGGGATTCAAATGTGCTGAGCAGGCATGAGGCAATGGCAGCTAACCCAGGGGAGCAGAGGAAAAGAGGAGGCTACACTTCATCTACGAGGGGTCTTCAAGGAGTCCATGGAGACATTCGTATTGTCTTTTAGTTACATTTTTCCACTAACTTTTTGAAGCACCCTCATATTTTTTACTGCTTTCTACCAAAGTGGTAATTTCTTTAGCCAGCAACTTCAGGGAAGATGACAATTTTAAGGCTCTTTAGGAAAAATAAATATGAGAATAATTAGGAAAATATCAGTAATAATGAAGAGAAATATCTAGTGTCAGATATTAAAACATAATATAAAACTTTGATAATTAGAACAATATGACACTGGAACCAGAATAACATACATAAACTATATAAAATTTCAAATAAGTTGGAAAAGAATGAATTAGTCAGTATATGGTGTTGGAATAGTTGTTTAGCCATTTGAAAAAAATATTAGATCACACCCACAACTAATTATAAAAGTAAATTCTAGTTGGGTTTAAAAAGTAAGCATTTTAAACGTGAAAATCTAAAATAACCCATGAGTAATGCTTTTATAATCTTGGTGAGGGAAAAATCTTTCTAGGAATAACACCAAGAGAAAAAATAATAGGGGAAATAAAGATAGTTTTTACTACATCAAATTTTTTTTAATTTATTCAAATAATAAACACCATAAACAAACTTAAAAGCAAAATAACAAATAGAAAATATTTGTATGTAACAAGCAAAGAACTAATAACCTTCTTATAAAGAACTCTGGCAAAGAAATAAGAACACACCAATTGAAAAATGAGCAAAGGACATGAACAAACTATGAAAAAGCTCAAAACGGGTTGCGATCCCGTTGCCAGTCCCGGTCCCATGAAAAAGCAGGGAAACACAAAGGAATAGAAGATATAAGGAATGCTCATTTTGGCTACTAATTAAAGAATTGCAAGATTAAACATTTGGACAGGAAATTTTACCAAACAGATAACAAGTGTAAAAGGAAGAATCCTGTCAATGTGGGGAGAGTATAAGGAAACGGGGACTCTGTACACTTCCAGTGGGAGCTGTAAGTTGTAGACACATTTGGGGAGATATAACAATATTAGCCAAAAGCTTATAAATCTTCTGTTACTGAGAGTTTATCCTGAGGAAATAATCATAGTGGTGCAAAGAGATAGGTAGGAATTATTTATAATGAAAAATAATTAGTAACGTAGTGGATCAAATTATGTCCCCCCCAAAACTCACTGAAATTTGAATTGTGTCTCCCAAGTTTTACATATTAGAAACTTAGCTCCCACTGTGACTGTTAAGAGGGTGGGAAATCCTATTATGGTCATTGAAAGGTGGAGTCTTGAAGAGGTGATTAGATCGTAGGACCGTGCAGTAGTGAATGGGTTAAAAATGTTGGTCCGGGGCATGGTTCTGAGGGCTTTAAAAGAAGAGAGAGGGAGTCTCTGCTCTCTGTGCTCTGCCATTTTCACAGTGTGACACCCTGCTGTCACTGAAGTCACCACCAAAGAAAGCCTTCACCCGATGTGTTCTCTGGGCTTTGGACTTCCCAGCCTCTGAAACTGTAAGAAATAAATTTCGTTACCTTTATAAATACCCAGTTCCATGTATTTTGTTATAAGCAACAGAAACAGACTAATACAGGAAACAATTTAAATACTTACTAATAGGCTATTGATAAAATTGGAGTTCGGTGCAGCCATGGGAAAATGCTACTTATCAGTGCTTTCAAACTGCACTTCACACACTGGCCCTGGAGAGCTCGTGTTGTTGGACAGCTCTGGGGTGGTTCTGGGAGGTGCTGCTGTCACCCAGCTTCAACCCGAGCTACCGAGCTTTCTGCAAGTTTCTAAACTGAGCTCAAGATAAAATTATATTTGGCAACCCCTACGGAAAATGGTTTGGAAGTTCCTCAAACAGCTGAAGATAGATCTGCCATACGACCCAGCTATCCCACTGCTGGGAATATATCCAAAGGAATGGAAATCATCAAGTCGAAGGTATACCTGTTCCCCAATGTTCATCGCAGCACTCTTCACAATAGCCAAGAGCTGGAATCAACCCAAATGTCCATCATCGGATGAGTGGATACGGAAAATGTGGTATATCTACACAATGGAATACTACTCAGCTATAAAAACGAATGAAATACTCCCATTTGCAACAACATGGATGGACCTTGAAAGAATAATATTAAGTGAAACGAGTCAGGCAGAGAAAAAGAAATACCACATGTTCTCACTTATTGGTGGGAGCTAAAAAAATAAACAAATTAATTTTCCCCTGACTTTCTTATCTCACTCGCTAAGTAGGAAAACAAGGCCCAGAAGCTAATTAGTACTTTGCAAAGAAAGAAAAAAAAACGGGGGGGGGAGAGGAAGATTTAACAACCTCAACTTTTTTTTTTGTGAAGTTCTTACAACGAGAAAATGGAGGGGACACATCTGGGTGGGAGGGGGGAGAGGGAGGAGGGAGGGAGGTTTTGGTGATGGGACACAATAACTAACTACATTGTATATTGACAAAATAAAAATTAAAAAAATAAATAAAAATATAAAATGCAGGAACCAAAAAAAAAAAAAGATAAAATTATATTTGAAGAAAGGATCTTACTGCCTGACAAAATCTGCATGCCGCTTGTATTGATGCAGATTTCTTAACATAAAAATACGGTCATAATATTTTTTTCAGACAAAAAAATTAAGTTACAAAGGCAGAAAATATAGTATGATCTCATTTATAAATGTGTAATCTATGAATGCATTATCAAAATTTAAACTGGCTGTTTCTGGGTGGTGCCACTATAGATTTTTTTTCTTCTTTTTTCTTATTTTTATTTGCTAGTATTTCTGTAATCACCATGTGTAACTTATGTAATTTTTTAGAAAGTGTGTGTTGCCTACAAAGGAGGAAGGCTAAGGCAGATAAGCACAGAATTGGACATGAGCAAATGGAAGGGGGGTCTGACTTTCTGTGGGTGGGACACAGGAGAAAGCCCACCAAACCCACGAACCTGCATTTCTTCTGCTCGGTCCCGGACCCCTGGGCTCAGCTGGCTGGAAGGCCACATAAAAACCTGAGACAGTGGGGATTTCCCATTATACCCTAGCACAGGTGTGAGAAAAACATCTCCAAAATTGTGCCCTGCTGGGACTCTGGGCAAACATTTTTGGGCAGTGTGGTAGAGTTCATTCCAAAGCATGATTTTGTATTCTTTTAATCTGATTGGTTCCACGTCCATCCCTCTCAAAAGTGAGTGCACTGTTAACTCATCAAGTGGAATCCGGGTGGGGCCCAGAAATCACAAATTGCCCCTAAAATTCCAGGCCCTAGGACCCACAGAAGGAGATAATGTTTGAATTCCAACCAGTGAAAGAAGAAGACGGCACCGGAGCAATTGCTGGTGTTGCCAAGGTGCACAGAGACCCACCAGGCTTCACAGCCCTGTCATCAGAAGGAAACCTGCCCCCTAGTCACATCACCTGTTTTCCTAATCCCATCCTGCGTCTGTCCTGATCCAAACTCTCTATGCTTCCCTCAACCCCAAGTTTTCCTCTGTTCCTTCAGGAACCAGCTCACTACATCATCAACCTCTTCCCAGCAGGTTCCCTTCACCTCCTGCCTCCTGAGGCACCTCATTCCCCTAAGATCTCTCAAGAG
This sequence comes from Galeopterus variegatus, assembly GCF_000696425.1. Lineage (NCBI taxonomy): Eukaryota > Metazoa > Chordata > Mammalia > Dermoptera > Cynocephalidae > Galeopterus > Galeopterus variegatus. The sequence continues at coordinate 56,316 of NW_007732673.1, forward strand.
GATGCCTCTCAGCCTTCCTCCTTAGGTACCTCATGGTCTGGCGGTTGTGAAGACATTTTCCTGCCTCCCTGGACCCCTTCAGAGCATCTCTCCTCTGTCATTGCGCGTGCCTGCCCGGTCTGCTCCTCTGATCCTCTGCTGTCAGACTAGACTGCCTTCCGCGATGCCTCCTGTGTCTGCCACAGCCTCATCCAGTGAAGATGCTGACAACATCCTCAGCCTCTCTCACCCTTCACACTGTCCCCACCCTGTTGACTTCCATGTCTCCATGGACCAAGCATCCAAAACCATGATCTTTCAGATTCTCTCTCCCCTTAACTCTAGTGAGAGGGGTTAGCAAGATGATTCACGAAGCTTGGATATGTGTTTTCTGTATTTAGGGACACCATGGACCAATGACTAATTCAGACCTGAGCAAGCTAAAGGGTGAGAGGCTGGCTGGTGTCCTGTGGCACTAGTCCAGGGAGCTGATGTAGGACCCATGTCAAGAAGTTTGCCTGGGGCTGTGTTAAAAAAAATTCTGCCCCAGACATTTCTGCCCAAGTGAGAGGCCTCAAGAGAGAGAGGCTGGAGGTTAGCAGGGAGGAATGGAGGGACACTGCCCAAGTCCAGCAAGTGGCAGCCAGAGAGTCCCCCGGGGACAGTTTCCAAGGACCCAGGAAAGCCCCTCAGGAGACCGAGAGCCAGCTCTAGATGGCAGCCAGGCTCAGGGAGCACAAAGCCATCTATGGCAGTGCCAGTCAAGTAAGAACTCTCCCGTCCCCCTGTCCTCCTTGGTCCCTGAACCTCAGCTCCAGAGGGGCTGCAGAGTGGTTAGCAGCCTGGGGAGGAGGAGGGACATCAGACAGGAACAGAGAGCAGAGGACTGGCCCCTTCCCAGACTCCAGGTTCTTATCTGAAGCAGGCCCACCTTGACATCATCTGGGGAACTTTATTGTTAGCTGCCACTTTAACTCCTACTTTTTAAGTTAATTACCAAATTGATGTGATGTTTACCATTTAAAGTGACTGTAGGACCTTTTAACCACCTATGAATTACACTGGCATCAAGGGGCTTGCCTGAATTTTCAGCCCAAAACTGGGGAGCCACCAGCCCCACTGGATGGCTGGATCCACGTGAAGGCATGAGGGAAAGACCTAATCAAATTGCTGTTAGAATTCTCCCCCAAGACTCCAGCTGGTGCAGCGGACCGGTAACATCTCTTTTCTAAATGCATCTAAACCCTCTGTAGTGTGTACAACTCAGCAAGAACAGAACCCCAGAAATTATTCTCCCAAATATTTGAGATTCAAGATTCTAAGAGTCCCTAGTTTCTTTCTTTTTTTTCCTGCCCTCTAAGTTGTTTTTCTTTTAAGTTGTTTTTGTGGGATTTTTAATTTATTTTTTTATTGCCCATGTTTATGGTGTATAGTTTGTTGTTTTAATACTTGAATATATTGTGTAATGATCTAATCAGGATAGTTAGCATATCTATCACATAAATATTAATCATTTTCTTTGTGTTTATAACATTCAAGATCCTCTTTTCCGGCTATCTTGAAATAAACAATACAATATTTTTTTTTCTGCTTGCTAACAATTTTTCTCTTTTTTATTGAAGCATAATTGATTATATATATTTGGGGTACAGCATTGACTACCATCACCTGTGTACAACATGTGAGGATCAAATCAATATTATGCGTGTATTCATTACCACAGATTGTAATTATTCCTTGTGCCCTTTACACAATCTCTCCCCAACCCCATCCCCCTACCCCCCAACCTCTGGTAGCCATAGATTTCTCCTCTCCTTCTGAAAGTTCCTGTACTATTGTGGTCTTTTCTTTTTCTTTCCTTTTTTCCTTCTTTCTTAGGGCCCACATATGAGTGAGGCCATGTGGCATTTCTCTTTCTGTGTCTGGCTTATTTCGCAGCACAATATCACTAGCTGTTGTCACCCTAGAGCACCAGAACGCGTTCTTCCTATCTGCCTGTGATTGTGGAACTCTGTGCGGCTCTGCCAGCCTTTCCCCATAACCCCGCGCCCTTCCCCGCCACCCTTTCCCTGCCTCTGGCAACCACTATTCTACTCTCTTGTTTCTCTCTTTTAAATTTATTTTGTTCTTAATTGCCCCACGATGAGTCTATGTATTTATGTAGTACAACGTGATAGCTGAGTGCATTCGTGCTGTGTGCAATGAGCACGTCAAGGTCTTCAGTGCATCCATCACCTCCAGCATTGGTCATTTCCTTGTGTTAGGAACATTCACATCTCTCGACTAGCTATTCAAAGATCCACAGCACTCCGTTGTTAACTGTGGTCTCCCTGTATTGCTGTAGAACACTAGATCCCAGGCTTCCCATCTCTCTACTATTCCGTATCCACCAACCACCCTCTCCCCGTCCCCCTGCCCACTAAGTCCGTCATTTCTTCTAGCATTTTCCTCACTTACAGCTTCTTGACTGCAGCCTACACCTCTCTATGATGACACCTGGTGACTCTCCATCCCACCCCCCAGCCAAAGACACGCACCTGCTTTCCAATTTGAAAGTTGGAGAGTGGGCGGTGGTCTCCTGTCTCTGGGAAGAGGAGGGTCCCAGGACCAAGCACCACAACAGCATGGCTAGGGGAGGACTCAGAAGAGGAGCTTCCACCAGCTTAGCAGAAAGCATCACATCGCAACAACGGATGTTTTTTAAAAGCACTCTCATGTACCTTAGCTGTCTCTCTTGGGCCTCATCGTGACCTGTTTAGATAGCCAGAGGGGACTGTTTCAATCCTATCTTAAAGGGGAAGAACTGAGGTGGAGACTGAACGGTTTGCCCAAGGTCAGCACATTGCATCAGAGAGAGCCCAAATCTACTGTGCAAAGTCAAAGTTACGAGGCTTCAGGACCTGGTTTGAATAAACCCTATTCTCAAGCACCTAGTTCAGTGTTCTGTCTCGGCCCCACAATTCCCCCCACACACACACATTCCTTCAAAGAAAAGAAGGCTCTTTGGCAAATAGCTCTCAAAGACTGCGCCAGTGCCCTGCAGTGCTAAGCACAGTGGAAGGATGCCAGGTGGACCAAAGGCCACATCCCTGCCCTGTAACCAGAGACTGGCCTCAGGCTAGTGGATGCAGCTCAGTTGTGCACATCAAATGCACAGGGTACAAGCCCAGCCCCCTAACAGTACAGGAATGAACACATCAGCACTTCCAGGCTGGTGGGTAAATCAGGGAGGAGAAGGGAAGTAGAGGTTGGGGAGCAACAGCCTGATGCCAGGCAGTGTGCTGGCTTCTGCACAAGCTTCTCTTTTTAACCTCTCCGTCAGCCCTCTGTGCAGGCACTGTCATCCCCATTTACACATAGGGAAACTGAGGCTCTGGGAGGCTCTGGGAGGTCCAGGGTGGCTCTCCCGCCTAGACTTCAAGTGTGCTTCCAGAGGATGTTTCCACATACCCAGGCGGCCCTCTCTTTTCTTGGAGCAGAAAAGCAAGCCAAGGTCCTGATCGCGGTAGCCTGGAGCCTCTCTTTCCTGTTCTCCATTCCCACCCTGGTCATCTTTGGGAAAAGGACGCTCTCCAACGGCGAAGTGCAGTGCTGGGCCCTGTGGCCTGACGACTCCTACTGGACCCCGTACATGACGATCGTGGCTTTCCTGGTGTACTTCATCCCCCTGACAATCATCAGGTAAGAGGCCAGCAGGCCGGACCCCGGCGGGGGCTTCCTGGCTCACCCGCTGCTGCCCTCCTCCTCTGCGGGACACTCGCTGTCCTAGCGCCCTTGGGGGACCTGGCCAGGCCACAGGATTTTATCTAAAGCCAGAAGGGGTCAAACCCAACTCCTCCAACGTAGAGTGCGGAGGAGTGGACTCACATTTACTGGTATGTGCTATAAGGCAGGCGTTGTGCTAAGTAGCTAACAATTACCCCATTAACCACGGCACACCCCTGTGAAATAACGACTGTTGTCCCCATTGTATGAATGATAAAACTCAAGCTCGGTGCGGTTAGGGAACGTATCCAGCATCACACGGGACCTGAAATCCAGGTTTGTCTGATTTCACACTCTAATCTTTCTCCGATGTCATGCAGCCTTTCAAACACAGCACCTAACACCAGTTTCAGTGATCTTGTAAATGAAAACATAGACATACTTGAAATAAACTGAACAAAAAAATTGCCATGCACTAACAGGCTAGGCTGTGTGTGCGGTGGGCTCAGGTAATGGCAGGGAACTCCTCCTGGAAGCCACCACTGAAGGCAGGAAGGATTCGGGTAGGATAAGGAAGAGGTGGGAGGAAGCCGGCTCTCCAATGACCAGAGCTCAGCATGAGCACGGGGCAGTGAGGGGACAGGCGGGCAGTGCCAGTGGGGGAGAAGTGGGCTCATCTGGTGGCTGGGGGTAGGCTCAGTTGTGCCAGGCCTTGGCAGCCAAACCACAGGATGTGCCCTTGGTGCTGCAGCCAACGGTGAGTTGTAGGTGACCTCCTTGGTCCAGCGGCAGGATCACCGGTGGCTCTGCACGTGCGGGTGAGGTGGGGGACTGCAGGGAGAAACCTGGCGTGTTGAGTGTGTCTATGGGCCACGCTGATCTTGCACCTTCTGAGTTTCCCCAAACCTGCCACGTGTCACGTAATATGTCCCGGGCAGAGGAAGATCAGCCTTTGGTTTTTGACAGTATAAATGTGCTGTGATAAAAATCCTTGTACATGAGTCTGGTTATTTCCTTCTACGACATTCTAGTGGAATTGCTAGACCAGGAACGATGCTCATTCTCAGACGTTTGGTGCTTACCCACAAACTGCGCCTGGAGAAGCCCGGAGAAGCCTGGAGAAGCCTGGAGAAGCCCTGCTCCCGCCACACCATCCAGGGCTCTTGTGTTCCTCCCAACCAGTGGAAGGCAGTCCCATTTTTTATTAAATCCGCGTAATCTGAGAGGTTAGAAAATAAGTATCTCATTGTTTTAATATTCATTTCTTTAGTTAAACCGGTCCAGTATTTTTTCAAGTGTTTTCTGACATGGGAATCACCGTTTTTTGCTCATTGCTCATCTTTAATAGTATAAAATACTAAAGCTGGGAGAAATGTCACTCATCACATGGTCCAACCCTGAATTTTTCACAAGAGTAGACCTAGGGCTAAAATAAGCTGAAGGACGCGCTCAGAGGTCGAGCTGGGCAGGGACGGAGTGAGCCGCTTGCCAGACTGGAGGCTATGCAGTCCTCGGGGCCAATGGACGCATCAGCACCACGTTTCGTTTCACTCTCGCGAGGCAGCTTGCAGGACAGGAGACGGCCATGTAGACCGGCCACCAAAGGTGAGCCTCAGTGCAGGGGACTAGGGGAGCACGTGGTCGAGGAGAGGGCCACAGCAGCGGTGACAACTCCGGGCCGCAGGCCTGGCTGTCAGCGCAGCGCCGGCTCCCCTCCCCTGTGCCCGTCGGGTCCCTGTGCCCGGCTCTCCTCTGTCTCCTCTGCCCGGCAGGTCCCCGTGCCCAGCTCCCCTCCCCATGCCCGGCTCCCCTCCTGTGCCCGGCGGGTCCCTGTGCCCGGCTCTCCTCTGTCTCCTCTGACCGGCGGGTCCCCGTGCCCAGCTCCCCTCCCCGTGCCCGGCTCCCCTCCCCCGTGCCCGGCTCCCTTCCTGTGCCAGGCGGGTCTGCCACGCCAGTCTGTCCCTGTCTGAAACTCCCTCTGCGTTCGCACTGCTTTTTCCACCAGGACTCCTCCAACTTGCCCTCACCTGCCCTGTTTGCTTTTTCGTGTCCTTGAAAGGGCAGAACTAAAGGGGACGAACCAGGCGCGCCCCGATCCCTCCCACACCCGGCCACCCCCGCCCCGC
>NW_007732673.1:62269-123288 GCF_000696425.1 Galeopterus variegatus
GGTACGGTACAGCAGCCCCGCCCCCTGCGCACAGGGCCGCGTGCTCCCCTGGGGACGGCTGCGCCTCCTCCTGCAGCAGCCCCTTCCTGACCAGAGCGGCCGGCGGGACCCCCGAGGAGCCTGTGCTGTCCCCCGTCCGGCCGCACAGCCCCGGCTCCCTCTCCACGGCGCTGCCTCCGCTCCTTTCAGGTGAAGCGACACTCTTAGTCCCAGGACTAAGTGGACGAAGAAACAGCTCAGGCTGTCACCAGCCCTGCGCATGCCCGTGCGCGTGTCCCTACTGGATTCACAGGCCGAAGTCCCCGCGTTAGTGCGCTTTTCTGCACTTGCAAATGAGCTTGATCATATCTGTTATGCTTATTACCATTATAAGTGCTTATATATGTTCCTTCCCCCATTGTTGGTTTCTGTGTAATTTTCTCTATTCTCTATGTTTAGAAATATTATTTAAACCATAACCTTTTTCTTTTTTCATATGTCACAAATATTTCCCTACTTTGACATTTGCTTCATCATATGGTTTTATTTTGTTTTCAGTTAACAGCAATTGACAGTCATAAGAAAAGGAGAGAAAGCTCAAATAACTAGATTGTTGGCTCTTCTGCCACAAATACCACACTGTTTTACTCAGCGTAGCTTTACATACAGTTTATATCCACCAGGCCAGAGTGCTCCTCTTTCTCAGAGACTTAGCATGAGCACTGGCACCCCTGCTCCATGCTCCAGCCACAGCAAACTGTCTCCTCTCCCTGCTGTGCTCCTTTGTGCGTCACTCCCCACGGCTCAGCATCTCCCACGCTCACTCTGCCTGGCCTCTGGCAAATTGGGTCACACTCTTTGGGTCTCATTTCAAACTCCGTGGTGGAGCTGTCCCTGCCAACCCCACGCATTGCTGCCTCAGGGGTCACTCCCTAAACCCAACCTCACCTTGTCCCTGTTGTCATTAAGACTTCATGGCAGTGTAATGGCCTGCTTGTGTGGCTGCATCTCATGAGTGCAGGGGATGCTGTCTCTTAATTTCTGGATTCCAAATCTGGCACACAACAGCCACTTGGTAAACGTCAGACTGACTGATCAACGCAGGCCTGGATGATAAACTGCACCAGTCACACAACAGATGAGCCATGTCACTCTCTCTCTCTGTCTCTCTCTCTCTCTCTGTCTCTCTCTCTCTCTGTATCTTTCTCTCTCTCTCTCTCTCTCTCTCTCTCTCTCTCTCTCTCTCTCACACACACACACACACACACACACGCACACACGTGTGTACACCCCAATACAGAAATTTCTGTCTATATAGTGCCTAGATCAGTTTGGGGCATATGGCAGCTCCTTTATAAATATATGGAAAGGAAAGAAGAAGAGGGGAGGAGCTTTTGGACAAGAGAGGGAGGGAAGGAGAGAGGAAGGAAGGAGCTGTACGTCTGTGGAAACCCTCAGGAGAGCTGCAGACAGACAAAGATGTAGCTGCTCCGTCGTCAACTCAATCAGGCCCCCAGGACATGAAACCGTAGTGACTGACAGCAAAGGCAAATCACTGCTCTTCTGGGTCAGAACAACTCCCGTTATTTCAGAATTCACTTGACATAACTGTGTAATTGCAGCTGGGCAGGTTATTAGCCCTCATGTAATTGTTTTACTTTAGCTGTGCTTATTTTCTTGCTACCTAATTGATTTCTCATTCTCTTATCAATTTTATCTCGGCGAGATAAAGGCAGATGTAGAAAAGATCCATGGACAACAATTGCAAAGGAATAAGTGGGAAAAAAAGCACGTTAGCCACGGAGCACTGATTGGTAACATGTAAATAAGCACATTAGTCATGGAGCACTGATTGGTAACATGTGAGAAAAATCCATTTATCGTGCTTGGGGAATGGGGATCACTCTGTGGGAAAGCTCCACGTCGGGTTGGCACAGCCCTGTGGGTTGAGTGCAAGGCCATGGTGGGTAGAAGGGCTGCCGGGACCTGGCCAGCACTGACCACGGGCATGAGGCCCAAGGCCAAGGGAGATGACAGGGGCCTGAACCAACCCATCACATCAGGAAAGGAAGTGACATCCTGTATATTGTTGCCCTAGAGGTGGCAAGAGGAATGCCTTTTGCGAAAGCCTTTCTTACTAGATTGCTAAGTTAGGCCGGATGTGTGAGGTTAAATTTGCGCCATCCATACCACTTTCACACTTAGCTGCTCATGGCAGCCCTTCCCCAGGCATGTGAGTGGTTCAGGAACAGCGATCGGTCCAGTTCTGGCCAATGAGATACAAGGAAGGGTCTTCTGAAGAGCTCTGGGAAAGGTTTCCCTAGGCTGAAGAAAGAAGCCCAGGAGAGGATGGCTTCTCTTCTTCTCTGGACATTGGTGTGTCTGGATTGACACCTGGAGCTGCTGCAGCCTGACTTAGGAAGCCGCCTACGCTGAAAAGAAAAGGGGTTAAAGTTCATGGGCCGGCCCGGTGGCGCACTGCTACAGTGCGCTGCTTGGGAGCGTGGCGGCGCTCTCGCCGAGGGTTCGGATCCCACATACAGACCGGTTCCCGCTCACTGGCTGAGCGAGGTGCGGGTGCAGCACTGAGGGTTGCGATCCCGTTGCCGGTCCCGGTCCGGTATGCGCGCGACACTGAGGGTTGCAATCTGTTGCCGGACACGAAAAAAAAAGACAAAAATAAAAATAAAAATAAAAAATAAAGTTCAGCCTCCACCCAGCCCTACCTTTGAAGTTGCAATGATGGGAGATAATAAAGATTTGATTGCTTGAGCCAATGGGAGTTGGGAGTTTTCTGTAACTTGCTACCAAAAGCATCCTGACTGATGCCCGACTGTCCCTACTTGCTGGCCCCAGACAGTGGCAAATTCATCTGAACTACTGAAGGCTGTAGTGTGACCTCTTTGTCTGCTGCCTTTAGCACATCTCGGTTAGCTCTGGTGCTAGGCAAGTCACTAGGAGCATCCCCCTGCCTTTCTGTGTCCTGGGAGCCCATCAAACCCTGTACCAATGGATTGTATATACCAAGACTTTACATTTTTCTTAGTCCCTTAAGCATCAAGCTGTTTTTATACATTTTCCCTCAAAGATTGGTTCTGCCTTGATACCTCCCAGCACCCAACCACACACAGACATGCTTGTGGTCCCCGACCCTTTATGACTCTTTCATTCACTCTTTATTTCTAGAAATACCTGTAGAGCACCCACTCCCTGCCAGACATGGGCCAGGCAAGGGGATACAGCAATGGCAAGACACACGAGGGTACTTAAAAGATCTGTGGAATAATAGAGTTGAAAAATAATCCAAATCTTTCCATGAGCTTTTTGAAGTACCCTCGTACATGGCTTCAAGACTCTTCCTGAGTAACAGAATAGGCGGCCAACATGGGGAGAAGTCACAACACAGTGTGATGAGTGTTGGGTCGCATGAAGTAGAGAGTCCCGTGGGACCCACGGCAGAGGGCGCTTACCTGGTCTAGGGATAAAGCAAGGCCTCCAGGGGGATGTAACTAGAGCCATAGATAGCATATGCGGCCCAAATACATCCCGCAAAGGAGCCCGTGTACCCTCCTGTGAGAACACATGACACACTGGTTGACAAGCCTGTGAGGTCAGAGGGCCATGGCTATGGTCCAGCTCTGCCATCCTCCAGCTACATAAACTCAGGCAGGTCACTGAATCTCTCAAAGCTGCGGTCTTCTCCTCTAGAGAATGTGGATAACACTAGCACTGACTACATAAAGTTGTTGGAGAGATTCGATGAGATAATCTCCAGAAAGGACCTGGCATCATTCTTGGCTGGCTGTCATGGTGAGCTGATCACTAATATCATTGTCAACATCACATCAGAGCTTTGGTGGCCGATAGACCTCGATTTGAGTCTTGTCTCTAACACATTCTAGTTGTGGGACTTCAGCCTCGTCATCCATAAAGCGGAGACAATAAACCCTTCTTCCCACAGTTCACATGTGAAATCACAAAATAAGCACTTGTACGAAACAAAAAAGCACAGCACATATTAAGCAATTACCACATGGTGCCCAGCACCATGTTAAGCAACAGAGTTAATGGGACAGGACGGAAGGTTCCACTCTAACGCTGAAGAGCAGGGATGGAAAGGAAGTTGCAGATGTGGAGTCATTCTGAAGGGACAGCCCACAGAACTCTGCGATTAATTAGATAAAGCAAGAAAGAAGGAGACAAATGTAATGCAGAGGTCTCTCCGATGCCCTAAGAAGTAGCTTGGTTGGGCAATGAGTGGCAGGGCCACCCCAGTGACGAGGTGTGGGCTGAGCTGGCAGCAGAGCTGGCATGGGCTTCCCGCTCCTCTGATTGGTCCTACGTAGAAAGAGAAAGGGTGACTTATACCCAAATCCCTAACCTATAAGACCTTTCTTAACTCTTCCATTGTGTATACGGTTGATGGTCAATAAGTATAGAGTTATTGATCAATTAAATATGGGGGCTGCAATCCTCATATAACATTAACATGTCATGGTGGTTGCAATCTTACCTTGTGTGTTAGTCTGTTTTGTGTTGCTATAACAGAATACCTGAGACTGGGTAATTTATAAAGAACAGAGGTTTATTTGGCTCATGATTCTGGGACAGCTGCATCTGGCATGGGCCTCAGGCTGCTTCTATTCATGGCAGAAAGTGGCAGCAGCCGGCAGGTACAAGCCGATCACACAGTGAGAGGAAGCAAGAGAGAGAGAGAGAGAGAGAGGAGGTGCTAGGGTCCCAAATACAACAAGTTCTCATGGGCACTAATTGAGTGAGAACTCTCATTAATCCCCCCACCCCCAGGGAGAGCATTAATCCATTCATGAGGGATCCGCCCCCATGACTCAATCAGCTTCCAGCACTGCCACGTTGGGGATCAAATTTCCACATGAGTTTTGGAGGGGACCACACATCCAAACTCCATCACCGTGGGTTTCATTTATCTGGGAAAGAAGTTGCCTTGCTGTAACAGATATTCAACCTGGGGTCAAGAATAGACTCAGTAATAACTTTTTACTCATTTTTTTCTTTAATGCAGGCATACAAATTCCAAAAAAATTCCTTGGGCAGGTATGAGAAGGAATGGAGGTGCTCCAGACAGGCCTCAAGCTTTCCTGGAGTGCTCAGAGGGGTTCGCTGAGCAGGAATGGGAAAAGGCCATTAGGGAGCAGAGGGTTCTGACAGTCATTAGCTAAGTTATATTCTAAAGAGCACTAAAAGCAATTAGTGCTTTGTCAGCTACTGCCAACTGGAGCTCTGATTTTTTTTAATTAGTGATTCTCAAGAGGGAAGGATGTGCTGTTTTAAAATAAAGTGATGCCTTGTCCCAAAGATTTTAGTGAAGGTGCTTAATATACTTGAAATGTTAAGTAACATTAAAGTGGGGTATAAATTGTTATATTTATCAAAGGAGAAGTAGGATGCAAAATTTCCTGATGCTTTTGAATCATTAAAATTTTATCTGTTAGGCACAGATCACATCATGCAAGTGTGGGTGTGATATACTGTGAAAACTGGCAAAAAAGAGGGGAAGATAAATCACATTTTATAAGTCTCCACTCATTTTCAAGCACTGTGTTTGGCACCTTAAGTACTGTCACATCTGATACTCAAAAAACTCAAGAAGTTTGTATTATTATCTCCACGTTACAGAGTCTTGGCTGACGCTCAGTGTATTAATTATCTATTGCTGCGTAACAGATTAGCATAAACCTGGTGACTTAAAACAATATACGTTTATTATCTCACTGTTTCTGTGGGCCAAGAGTCTTGACGTGGCTGACGTGGGTCCTCTGCTGAGGCAAGGCAGCTGTCAAGGTGTTAGCCAGGGCTCAGGGGTCATCAGAGGCTCGACCAGGGCAGGACCTTTTCCAAGCTCCCTCAGGTTGTTAGCAGAACTAATTATCTTGTGGCCATAGAATTCACGATAGTTTGCTTCTTCGAAGCCAGCAAGACAGGTGCTCCACTTAAGTAGTCACATGCAATCCGTCACCTTTGCCATGTGCCATTGATTAGAAGCAAGTCACCGGCTCTGCTCACACTCAAGGGGAGAGAATCACACAAAAAACATGAACACCAGAGGCAGAGATCAAGATGACACATTAAAGATGGCCTAAAGTCAAGGACACAGAACAAGCAAGTAGTGGAGGAGACCTCGGTCTCTCTGACTCCGGAGATTCTAATCACAGCTCTGCCTCTGACCATCGGGGTTACCTTGAGGAAACTGTGTAACTTCAGCAGGTCCTAGCCCCTCACTGAGGAAAAAAGCAACTACATCCAACCGATCTTTATGGTCCCGTTTAGTGTCGATCTGCTGTGACTCTGTAATCAGCAAGTACAGGGTGCAGGACTGGCTAAGAGACCCTCCATCCCCACCTCACAACAGGGGAAGTGGGCGTGGTCCTCGCTGCGTCCTCACAGGAGGTACCTACCTGTCATTTTTATATTTTCTTTTGTCCTCTTCATAGTGTCATCTATGGCATTGTGATTCGAACTATTTGGATGAAGAGCAAAGCCCAGGAGACAGTGATTTCCAACTGCTCAGGTAAGTCTCTAACCCACGTCACCCAGCCCTTGGCTAACCTTGATCTTGCAGAAGTCTTCCTCTAGCAGATATGAGCGGGGCCTCCTGGACCCACAAGCCTGCATGACTGCAGCAGGTCCCAGCCGGCAGGCCCGGTCCGACCTCCTCTCACATCGGGCCGGTGTCTGTCTGCACACTGCTTCTTCTAGAAAAGCAAGAGCAACCAGACAGGATAAACCAAACAAGTTGATTTTATTCAGCGGGAGTGGCTCCGACCAAAGGTTAGAATATTTGTCTGAAAAAAAATGGGCGAGGGCATTCTTCTATCAGATATCGAATAAATACAGTAAATACTGTAATTGTTGAAGCAAGATATCCTTATCATGGAATTACATGAATAGGGATAAAGAACAGAACAGGAGCTCTAAAGAAACCTCAAGAATTTAGGGTATAATGAACTACGTTAAATTGACAGGGAAATAGAAGTTGTTTAATAACTAGCAGGGAGACAGCTACCTAACTATTTGGGAATGAAGACGGTTAGATTTCTGCCTCATGCTGTAAGGAAAGAAACTCTGACTAAAGAAAGGAGGACGGGGAAAAAGACAGAGAAAGAAAGGGAAAGGAAAGAAAGTATGAGAACTGTTATTTATAATCAGGAAAAATGTTTAAAGGTCTGAGCACCCTACAATGAGGGACTGAGTATAATAATTATACAGCCCTACAATGAAATACTAGAACTCTAAAAATTATTGTGTAGTGAGTACTCACTGGCATTGAATGATGCCTACAGTGTGATCGGTTAAGAAGGAGAGAGCAGTATGGTGTCACTTTTATAAATATGTGACACATATGTATTATACAACAGAATGTATGTGTGCATGTGTAGGTAATAGCTGGACAGATCGATGGAAAATGTCAAGAAGCACAAATGCTAAATGTTATAGTGATTATCTCTGAATGGCAGAATTTCAATTGATTTTTATTTTCTTCTTTTTTTCTACTTAACTGTATGTTATAATTTTCTACAATTGCATAAATTATATGATACAAAACAATAGCTTAGTGGCCCTTTAGCCTGGGTAAACAGCCTGTATTATACTAGCTGTATATACTTGAGATATTCTTTTGTTTTTTTAATCATCAACTCAGCCCCCTTAAAAAAGTACATTTTCAATGTTTCTCTGTGTAAATTTCATGCTTGGGTCCAGTAAGTCCTCATGCTGAGACTGATTACATATAGACGCTATGAATCCCTAAACTTTTGCACTTTCAAAACTTACATACGCAGTGAATGGGCATCACGAAGATGAGATGTATCCTGATATCCAGGTAGGATCAGGTACCGCCAGCAAGAGGAAGCCCCCAGAGGCTGATATGAGAGATACAGAAGGTGCCTCTACTGCCCTCAGTCCTCTCCCTGCTAAGATTCCGTGATGCCTGAAATTCCCATCAATGGAGCTGGTCCTTTCCCATTTAGATATTTTCTCTAGGAGAGCCCGGGAGAAGTACATTTGTTGGCTGGACTGAGCAACGTACATCACACAAGTATATACTGGTTAAGTGAGTTGTCACTTAGCAGAGTGTATGGACTCGGTTTGATGGTTGACAGGTCAAGTGTGGTGAGATCAGAGGATTTAGGGAAGTCCAGAGCCTGGGGCTGGAGAGGGCAGAGGGGATGGCAGGGCAGGTGGGTGTCTTAGTGTGCTCGGGCTGCTGCAACAAAATACCACAGTCCAGATGACTTAAACAACAGAAGTTCATTTTGTTGGTTCTGGAGACTAGGAAGTCTGAGATCAATGTGCCAGCCAGTCCGTTCCTCGTGAGGATTTCTTCCTGGCTTGCATGTGGCCACCTTCTCGCTGTGTCCTCACACGGCAGAAAGACAGAGCCCAAACTTTCTGATGTCTCTTCTTTTAGGACTCCACCCTCATTACCTCATCTAACCCTAATTACCTCCCAAAGGCCCCATTTCCACATACCACCACATCGGGGCCCAGGGCTTCAAGAAATGAATTTGGGGGAGACACAAACATTCAGTCCATAACAGGGGGAGAGTCAGGAGAAAAAGAGAGAGACAGAGAGACGGTGGAAATAAAAAGACCAACCAAATAAGAACAGACAATGGCTATTTTTTCAGAGCTTGCTCTAACAAGGGAGTCAGTACCAACACTTGCTTTTTTGGCAGGCAGAGGGAGGCGTGGGAAAGTTTTGTAGTGAAAGAAAGGAAGGCTTCGGGTGTGTGCCGACTGGGCTGGTGACGTGGGAGAGCTGATGGTGTGCCAACTAGAAGCGGGGCGTCCCTTGAGATTGGTCAGGGGTGCATATTTGGCTTCTCCCATTGGTTTCAACTTGGAAGTAGGACAAAAATTAGAGAACCTGTCAGGTATTAATCAAGTCCTGGCCACTTGGGCTAGATTTTACAGGCGTTATCATTTGGCTTTCTGGACTGTTCAGTAGAGATAGTGGTTTGACTCCCTACATGTCTGAGTTGTAGATAGGAGGTTGGCTTTAGAGATGGTTACTGGAGGTTAGGAATTGGTTTTCTGGGTTGGCTGCTGCAGAGTGTGGGTCAGAGTTCGATTTTTACATATGACTGACCGTCATCTGTCTGTTTATTCAGTCTCTCCACATGGACAGACAAGACGGAAGGACAAACAGAGCAGGTACTGTCAGCCACTAGACTAGGTCCCTTCCGTGTGTTATCGCCTCTAATCCTTACGTAACCCTTGGAAGTGGTGTTATTAACTGGCTTCTACAGATGGAAGACAGGCTCAAAGGTTTGCAGCTTGCTCGTTTCCAGAGGTAGCACACAACATGACCAGGATTCAAATGCACATGTGATGGACCAGAAAGCCTGTGCTTCCTCCCCTGATCAGGCTGCCTACAAGAAAGAAGGGTGTCATAGAAAAAGAACTGGTGGGTGACCGAAAAAGGCTCAAAATTTACAAAAGGAAACTTTCTCTGTCACTAAAAACCCGACCTCATGGTCTTTGGCCTGGCTTCCATTCCACGACGCTCCCTCAGCGCTCTGCCTCTGGAGCACTACTCTAGTCTCATCTCCTGAAGTTTCTGCTTTGATATATTTAAAATCTAAAATGTGCGTCATGACTGGCGGGTTCAGGGCCCAACTTTGTTGAGGTAGCTGAGGTCTTCCTGCACTTTCAGGTTTAAGTGAGATTGGTGTAAACCCTGGTCCTGTGAGTTCTACCAATTCCAGGAGGCCGGCACGCTCCTCCCTGCCTGTCTGTCCCTCTGGGCTCTCACCCTCACTGTCCCACCTCATACAGCTCTTCTGTTCCGTCCAGAGTCCCCCACGTCACCCGCGTACTACATTTTCCAGCCTCTGGACTCTTGGGCTCCCCAGACCTCCAGTCTCTAAAATGGTACAAAGTTACTTACAGATTTGCTTCCTGCTGATATACAGTGGGCCGTCAGCCCTTCTCCAAAGGTGGAAATGGCTACAGTCCACTTTTATTCTTTAATACACCTATACAATATTTCTATTACACCTGTTTTTTAGGTTTCTATACCTTTTATTACCATCAGCGGCCTCCTTCTGGAATGAGGGCAGCTGGTATTCTCAAAAGCTCATATACTCTCGGTATCTTATTCTTAAATGGAAGTCACTTGCTTTCCTGTCTATCATTACAGCCAAGCAGCTCTGGAGTTGGCTGATAAATAGAATCGCCAGCAGTGTTAAGCATGCCAGAATTATTACTCAACAGCCAGGGGACATTAGCAGTGATCAGTGTGAACAGAAGCTCACTTTGTAAACACTGGCTGAAAAATTCAAGCCATCCTTAGTGTAAAAACCACTCTTCTTGCTGGCAAATATGTCTATTTTCTCCCACTCAAAGGCTGACAGAAATAAAATGAAAAAGAACTGTTTTATAAATGATCTAAAGACTTGCCACAAACAAGCGTGGAGCGTGAGAGGTAGAGGAGATGAGGTTTCCGCTGTTGTATGTTGCCTTTCATGAAAACATTCACTGCATGAGAGCAGGAGACCAGGGAGGCACAACCATGCAGCAGACAAACTGTCACATGTCTGGATACAGCAGCGCCTGGCCATAATGGCTTGCAGATGTGAAGGTCTCCACGCTATATCCAAACTGCGCGTTTCAAATTAAGTGAGGCAGAATGGGGTGAAGATAGAAGCTATGGACTGGAAACTAGGTTAGAGTCATATTTACATTCCGCCTCAATGAATTTAAGAGAAGCCCATTCATTGCTCAAAGTATCAGCTTCTTCATCAGTAACTGTAGATAAAATGGCTTCTCTACAAATGGCTACACTTAACAAAAGTCGTGCAAGAAAAATATAAACATACAAATTAATGAAGATTAGAACACGTTCATGGAACCTAAGATTCCATATAAAAAAGACATCAACTCTCCCACCTGATCTACATGTTTATTCAATTTCAATCAAAATTGAATTGAAATATTTTATTGAGCTTGACAAGCCAATTTTAAAATATGCATGGAAAAGTCAAGAGCCAAGGATAGCCGAACATTCCTGGAGGTCGAGGAGGTTCAATGCACCAAATGTTAAGATCTGTCGTGAAGTCGGAGTGATGGACAGGTGTGGCGTCCTCACCCAATCCCCATCTCTCAACTTATTGGAAGCTCGCTTGAGGCCGTCTGAAACAGGTGGGAGGCCACATTCTTACCCCAATGTTTGCCTCAAGGATGAGTCGCAATGGATCTTTGCTGGGTAAAACCTCTCAATGTTACAGCTTAATGTAGGTCCCAAATTAGGGGACCACGGCCAGCTTTATTGGCTGGGACCAGCGCACTTAGAAGAGGGCTCCATTTGGTTGAATGCTCTGCCTGCAGTTTCATTCTGCACTGGGCACACACAGCATGTAGCCAGTGCTTCTGGGAACTAGAAGCAGGTGGCGTCTGCAACTCTACAAAACCCCAAATTTGGAGATTTTCCCTGACTGCCTCTCATTTTTGCTCATTAGCCAACCAACTCTTTTCTAAGTTCATTTCTTTTTTCCAATTCCAGCTAAACACCACTGGTGGCAATCAATATACACTATTAACATTCAGTTTACCGATCCTGTGGTGTCCCCTGGGCTCCAGGCTCAGCAGGCACACAGTCTGTCTTCCCAGCCATCATGTGTGACACTTCTATCGAATGGATCTCCGGTATCCCAGCTTCCACTCTCTGTTTCTTTGCCTCAGTTTCCTTCCTTTTAGGTTTTTGTTAAGACAGCACTGCATACAAGGTGCCAATTTTTGCTTCACTCAGGACAAGATTAGCAGCCACAATACAACAGACAAATAGAAACTAAAACAGCCCCAAACAGACTTGCACATGCACGAGAACCCATCATGTGCCTTCTGACAGAGGGAAAGAAATGAATTGGATCTTTACCTCAATCCACGGGCAAGAACAATTTCCAGGGAAACTAGAAACTTAAATGTGAAAACTCAGACCTTTAAAGCTCTTTAAAGATGTTGGGTGATATCTTTATGACATTGGGGTAAAAAGGTATGAAACCATAAAAGCCACGTAAACCCTAAAATATCAGTAGCCTTAATGAAATAGTAGTTTATTTCTTGCTCAAAGTCCAACTGGCTGTAAAGGGCTGGGAGTCAGGCATTGTTCCACACGGTCATTCAGCAGTTCGAGCAGGTGGAGATTCTGCCATATTTAACAGAGCGCTGCTGAGGTGTCCGTCAGCATCTCCCTGCAGCAGGCAGGGGTCGGGGAGACAGTGGAGTATTACCCAGGTGCCGCATCTGAGCCGGGTCTGGGGGTGGCAGCGTGAAAGGGAAATGTAGTCTCAGGGATGTGTGGCGGGGGCAGGTGGGGGAACAGCTCACCTGTCTCTGCATAATTATTTTAGGCCAGTCGGGAGTCCTGGTTGCACCTGAGCCGAGGAGCTGAGGCACAGGAAAGGCTGAGTGGTGAGTTAGGGGAAAGCTGGAAGCTAGCTGTGACCTTCCGTTTGCTCTGGGTTAGAAACCTCCAGAGAAAACGCGGCACGTCCAGCTGATGGGGAGAGAGGGAGCACCTCAGGTGACAAGAAGAGGACAGTAGGTTTCCTGAAAGTAGAAATACCCTGGAAATGGGTCAGGCCCAGTGAGTGCAAACTAGGACGAGGCCTGAGGTCACTGAAGAGCCTTCCGGCCTGACTGCTGTGGCACCCTGTGGGCACTGGGGAGGAGAAGCCGAGGGTGACGCTGGAGAAGCCGAGTCCCCGGGGGCGCAGGCGGCTCTGCTGCAGGCGTGGAGAGGCAAGTGCAGAGGAGTGAGGCCTGGCCTTGCTTCCTGGCAGAGGAACTTGGGGAGCAGGTGTCCCCCAGGGCGGAGCAGTGGTGCGGAGTAATCCGCAGCCCAGGGACGCGAGTGAGGCCAGGAGAGGGGGCGCTCAAGAGCCCAGCAACCGTCCAAGGGCACAGCAGTCATGAAGGGAACTCACAGGGGTGGCTTGGAAGTGACAGTGGCTGCCGGGCAGATGGCGCCCAGCCAAAGCCCCTCCAAGGAGGTCCCCAACAAAGGGCAGGTCTGTGCGGAGTGGCCTGGGGCTGCCCGGGGCAGCTGCAGTGACCGTGGAAGGCACGATCCAGACACAGTCACTGCAGAGGCACAGGCCGTGGCCCGGGCAGATCCTGGAACACTGAGACTCCCCCTTGGGTCTACCAGAAAAACTAAAGGGCCAAAAAAAACCCTGGGAAGAAAATGGCTGCAGTCCCGCAGCTCAACAGATGAGACCTAATGCGCAGAAAACATTTAACTGCTGGGTTCCGGGAGCGTTCAGGTGGTACGTGTAGAAAAAGAGGCCATTACTGTTCAGAAATGAACTTCAAGCTTTAAAAGTTTTAGAAATCAGGAAAGACTGTTAAGAATCTTTAATTTTAAAAGTCAGCCCAAAGTACATAAAAGTCCCAACATATAAAACATATTTATTTTAAATATTACCAATTAGACTTCCTTGTTTCCAAACAAATTCCCTACACTGGAGTCCACAGAAGGGTCCCCTCATCCCCAAAGAATAAATTCAGCCTCCATCTGAAATCCCAAGGCACCAACTGCTCTGGCTTCAGGTGCTCGGCCCACGCGAAGGAGTTTCCAGGGTCTCTGCACGAGGCCTGAGGCTTTGGGAAGGTGAGGAGCAAGAACTGGCCATCTGGAGACTAAATTTCCAGCATGGACCACCTTTCGGGATGTACCTGGAACTAAAACAGTCCAAGTCAGTGTGTTGCGTCCAGTCCCAAATCCAATGGACCTGCTGCCTTGAAGCTACCCAAGCTATTAATGCTCAGTGACAGCTGAATTTAACTGCTTTTCACCCCAGCTCAGCATCAAGGCCTGAGTAGAAATAATCCTTTTATCTCCCAATAAAGGAGAATTTACTGGCATTTTGTAGCTCTGCTCTCTTTGAAGAGCCATCTTTAGAAGCTGGAGGCTTTGCATTTCCTGCGGTGGTCAGATTAAAGACACTTTTCATTAATCTCACTGGGAGATCGGAGGGCACGTAGTTGACTATATTGTCACCCAGTTGCCCTATGGAAAGTTCTGTGAATTTCCATTTTAAACAGATTTCACAGCACAAATGCCACTCTTGAAAACTTTCCTGAAACACCAAATAGTCTGCAGAGCCATACTGTTTAGGAGCCAGCTGTTACCTCGCACCAGCAAGTGGGGACACTTTGAAAGGATAGAATTTGGTTTGCTGTCTTCTTTACTTGCCCCCCCATGGGTATAATCCTACCCTGATCATTTTCTGCTGTATATAATCCTGCACAGATGACAACATTGTATAGTAGACAATCTAATGTAGTAAGACTTTCTGTTCACTTCCATAAAGAGAGCTCATATTTCCCCTGAAATATAGCACTGTTAATACCTCATTCATCCCAACTGATAAGGCAGCTGACATTTCCAGCACGGGGTTTGTGACCTTGAATGTGTTCTTTTATTTTCATCCTCAGAGTAACTCGGTGAGTTTGCTGTTCTATGCCTCATTTTTTAAGTGGAAAAACTGAGGCTGGGAACTTTCAACAATGTGCCCAAGGTTACTCAGCTAGTCATTGGTAGAGCTGAAGAATGTGTCAGGTCTGATCCTGAAGCCAGTATCCCTCCCAAGATACCATCCTGGAGATCAGGATTTCTCACCCTCAGCACCTTTCACATTTTAGAGTGAATAATTATTTGTTGTGGGGACTGTCCTGTGCATTGAAGAATGTTTACCAGCATCCCTGGCCTCGACCCACTAGATGCCAGTAACACACATGTACACAGTTGTAACAACCAAAAATGTGTTCAGACTTTGCCAAAAATCCCCTGCAAGGTGAAATCACTCCCAGTTGAGAGCCATTTTTGTAAATACTACTGAAGCAGTTGCTTTCCTTACATCGCCACGGTTTTGCTGTGCTATGAAATGCACAGAATAATTGGAAGGCCCTAACAGTACCCAAGAGTGGCCTTACAGGGTATATTTTAAGAAAAACAAGTCAATTAATTATTATTTTAGTCCTCTGCCCCTAAAAAGCTCCTACTCCTGTTATTCCTGATAACAGTTCATCATCTCCGATGAGTAAATCCTCACACTGAAAAATGCTCAAAAGCCTCCATGGCCTGCTGCTGCCTCAGGAATTGCGTGGCAACTCCTCACAAGACATTTGAGGTCTCCCCAGTTTTCCCTCAGTCCTTCTCCTCACCCTCAAACCCCACACACTTGCAGGCTGCAGCCAAGTAAGATGACTCAGTGTGGTCTGAACACATCCTACGTTTTCTTGTTCCATGTCTTGGCTGAGGATGTCACCTCTGCTTCCCACATCTTTCTTTCCCAGTCCCAGGCCTGCACCCCGTCTTTGCCTTTGGAGTCCCTCGCATGTCGCTGGCAGTTTACCCGATGCCCTTGCATCTCGCAGCGCAGCGGTGAGGGACGGCGCTCTCCTGTGTTCACGGCTGGTTTGTGTCTCTGCCGTCCCACCCCGCCTTGTGGAGAGTGTGTGATCTTTCCTGCTGCACTGAAAGTTCCAGAGAACAAGAACTCTGTTTTAGCCTTTCTATGCTGTCCTTACCTTTTAGCAGATGGGCTGTGCTTCTTGGATTGGAATGAAGATGGGATTGAATGAATACTGCAAAAGTAAACTTGCGGCCAGTTTCCATGGGGATTAAAATGAATTTCAAATGTGAAATCTGAGCAGCATAGTGAGGACTTTTGAGGACCTTGAACACCACAGTTCACCTCTCTAGTGCAGAACATCCCTGCCCACGTGACTGAGGCACACAGGAGGGCCCCTGACCTGGGGACCTCCAGGGCTGTGTGCATTGAGCCCCACTCAGTGGCACCCGGCTGAGGGATACGGGGCCTGGCATCTGGTCCAAGCAACCCTCACTGAGCGTGTGCTCTGGGTGAGCCTGGCCCATCCAGAGGAAGGACCCCTTTTCCTCACTTTCACAAAGGTGCCTTATGGGCTGGCGGAAGCCCCGTCAGTAAAAACTCTTCCACTGGGCCAGCCCGGTGGCGCACTGCTACAGTGCGCCGCTTGGGAGCGCGGTAGCGCTCCCGCTGAGGGTTCGGATCCCACATACAGACCAGTTCCCGCTCACTGGCTGAGTGAGGTGCGGGCGCAACGCCGAGGGTTGCGATCCCGTTGCCGGTCCCGGCCTGGTACAGGAGCGACACTGAGGGTTGTGATCCGTTGCCAGTCATGAAAAAAAGACAAAAAGGGGAAAAAAAAAAAAAAAAACTTCCACAGAGGCAAGAAGGGATCCTGTGTCCAACATTTTTATCCCCAAATTTTCTGTCTATCACTCCTTTTATTAAGATCTGTTGCACTGAATTCCGGCATCCTAATCAACCGTCGTTTTACCACTACTTCTTGACTAATAAGAGGTTGGTATTGATTCATTCAACAGATATGTCTGAATCCTTCAATGTGTTTATAGGTCACAGGAGTGGAGAAAGCAAAGCCTGTCCTCATGGAGCTTATATTCTAGTGGATTCTTATATTCACCCATTGAGTGTCTCACCATCAGGCAACAACCCACATATGATTAAATTTATATCTGGGCTCCTATTTGGGAGTATTTTTGATACCCCTGGCTTGACTTGTTCTTGAGAGTGGAGTTTCTGAATTAGATGAATGAGTTGGTCTGCAGCAAATACTCTAGGAACGTTCCCTTGCCCAGGTTACCAAAGCAACCAAATGGATGTCTTAGAGAACAGCCCTCCACAGAGAAGGCCTCATCCCTGGGGGCCACATGGTCTCATTGCAGCTGCATCGGGCTCAGGCCATCTGACCAGGTCTCTTGAGAGAGTCTGGGCATCCCATAACATTTGCATATTCTATTAAGCTGCAAATTGGGTGGTGTCTAGCAACCAGCCCACATCCATTTTTATTCTGAAAAAGTCCAGAAAGGGCCTTCTGAGCACAGGTGAGCAGGATACAAGTGGTCTGTCCCCTTGAAACGTGCGGGTCTAACCTTCGACGTTCCTAGTAACAGAAACAGAAATCATCACCCCTCGAGTGCCTCATTTTACCCTTCCCCTCTCGTCTCTACAGATGGGAAACTGTGCAGCAGCTTCAACCGAGGGCTCATCTCGAGGGCAAAACTCAAGGCCATCAAGTATAGTGTTGTCATCATCCTTGGTAAGCATGTCATTCCCTGCATTGCAAAACTATGTGAACATACCAAACGCAAGCTTGCACCTAAAGCTCACACCAGAAAGGAGCTTGTCTACGGACATTTCCACCTATGTCTGATTGGGAAGGAATATGTGGGACTCATCAGTCTGTCTGTGGCTCCTTCAAGCGCCGACATTTGGTTCCTAATCCCTCTTTTCATGCATGTAGTTGCCCAAGGTCATGAGTTGGATAATACAGAGGAATCTGATTGGACCCTACTGCATCGCCCTGTTGACTCAGTCACTTCCTTTAAAGCACACCCTCCCCAGGGCTGACGTTCGTAACCACAGGAGAGGTGGAAGTGGCACTCCATCTCTGCTTGACATCCAATTCCAGGGTCGCCACAAACACTCCTTATGGCCACGTTGCCTGCCCTGCCATCCTCTTGTCTTCTGCCCTCTCCTTTTCCTTTCTCTCTACTCTGAAGACCCGGAAAGTCACCTTGCACTGTCTCCCGTCTGAAATGCTCTGCTCTCAGATGGCCACATGGCTGACTTCTTTACCTCACTTGTTCCCCAACAATGCCACCTCCCTGAGGCCTCCTTGACAATGCTTTTTAAATAGCCTTCCTCTAGTTTTTATTCTGCCTTATTTTTCTTCACGGTTCGTAACTTCTACTTGACACTGTGGAAAATATATTGATTTTCTCATAGTCTGTCTCCCCCACTGGAGTAATAAATCCGTGAGGGCAGTGGCTTTTGCTTTTGTGTTGCTTACATTATTATCACCAAGGTCTAAAGTAGGGTCCCACACACACGGCTCAATTAACATTTGTTAATGAATGAGGACATGCAAGAAGAAAAGAGATTTGTTCTACTTCCTTTTTATTTAGCTCAAATACCTGCCTCTGTGCCATTCTGGCAGCTCTTAGAAGCTCCGAGAAAGCATAGCTGTCACCTTAGCTGCATGTCAAATCACCAGAATGGTCCGTTCTCACCTTTCTAAAATGCAACTGCAAAATGCCAAACAGACCACACACACAGTGACTCAGCCAGCAGAACGTGGGCACAAAACAACACTGCAGGCAGAACTCGGGATAAAGCATATACAACCCTCCAGGGCTCAAAACCCTTCTCAGAGCCTTCCGAAGTAGATCACAGACTTGTCTTCCCAGACAATCAGAATCAGAGAGATGCATGTTCTCGATGTTGAGTCGGGAAATGGATGCTCACACAGGTGTTCCAGAGCCAGCATAGCCCTTTTAAATCAGGAAACACACTCTCAGGCCCTGTGGGATCCTTTCAGTCTGCAAGCAGGAATGCCCACAGAGGGTCAGCAAGTGTTCACAGACCTATCAGACTAAAACGGCACTTTCTAGAACAAATAATGCTCCTTTTCAAAATCCTGAAATAAAATGCATACATAATACTACCTACCTACTATAATTCTTAAAAGATCAATATACTGCTCCAAAATAATATAAAGCAGAAATAGCAAGAAAATAATTTATAATAAAATAATACCAGTTTTAATATGTAAATACTTGGACACACCTACACGAGAAGAATAATGTAGTCAGATGCTTATACCTAGACATAGTAACAGCTGCAAATAAAAACCAATACAGGTGTGTTTTCATGGAGACATAAAAAATATAAGCAGTACTGCTGTCAGCAACTTGATTTTCTGCTCAAGCAAACGAACCCTAGTAAATTTCCAAACTAAAAAAAGTATCTTTCCTCCATTTACAAGGGAATTGCATTTTTGGAAAGCTCAGCATTTGCTAAAAATATCTGTGTTCATACATAAAACAGAGTTAGTTTTCTAGACTGGGGTGATTGTAAGCAGGGTTCTCCCATACGTGAATGTCCAGTTAGGCATTCAAAGGATGTAAGGGCCATAGGATAAGGTTTTTTGGCTGGGCTGCCTATACCATGTGGGAGGACTGGCTTCCCTGTGGCAACCAGAATCCCCCCGCTCCCACACAAACCCACAAGCACACAGGGTCGTTTCATCCCTGCATGCCCCAGGACCGCTCTTCTGGGCCAACATTGGGCTTAGCCACCCAGGGTCCAGAATGCTCAGCGGTCTTTGTGTTTAAATCACTCCCCATTAATACACTGCCAAGGTCTAGGCGAAAAAAACCATGAGTCAGTTTCTCATCCCCAAACTCTCCAGCAATTTACAGAATCCCCTTCACACAGTTATGGAGGAAAGTTTGCCTCTGCATGCAAATGGCCAAAGAAGCCGAAGTTTTCCTACTTGGAGGAAAAATCCTATGGGTGGGAAAGGGGGAGAAGCAGAGTGGAGAGGACATGGCAAGAGAGTAAGAGATGAACGTGCATGTCCAGTCAACCAGCATTTGTCTGGGCCCTCCAGAAAAATAGGAGAGAGAGATCAATCGATTATAAAGAATTGGCTCATGTGATCATGGATGCTGAGAAGTCCCAAGATCTGCAGAGACCAGGAGAGCCAATGGTGTCAGTTCTAGTTCAAGTCTGAGTCCAAAGACCTGAGAATCTGGAGAGCTGAAGGTGTAAGTTCCAGGTTGACTCTCAGCATGAGGGCAGGAGAAGGCCAGTGTCCCAGCTCAAAGATCGTCAAGCAGAGACAGTAACTTGTCCCTCACTCAGCCTGTTGGTTCTACTCAGGATTTCAACAGATTGGATGAGGCCCACCCACCCTGGGGAGGGCAATCTGTTTTCCTCCATCTGCTTATTCAAATGTTAATCTCATTCAGAAATACCCTCACAGACAGGTACAGAATAATGTTTAGCCCAATCTCTGGGTACCCTGGGGCCCAGTCAAGCTGACACATAAAATTAACCACCACACTCTAGATCCTCACTTTCAACCCATTTCCTTTGAGGATCTGGAGCCAAACAGAATTAGAGTCTCACACACACTAACCGATTTGGACAGGGGATTTAGGTGTGTGTTTTCTGGAGAGTCTCACTCAGTGGTGGAAAAGAAAGTTTAGACTATTGTGATTAACTGAGCCACACTTTGAAAACATTGGAATCACTGCTTCCCCCTTCCATACCCTAAAACCAGGAGTCACTATCTGGTAAACAAGCTTCCTGTTTTTCTGTCTTTTCCCGGAGATTTTCCCAATAATTTGGCTGGTTTTTCTTCAGCACTGTGCTGTATAAAAGGCTATGGCCATACCTGGCTGTGCCCAAGCTTTCAATGAAGAGCCCACAACAGTAGAAATTAGGCCGCTGTACAGATAGAGCAGCTCCAGGAAATTTGCTCAGTTTTAGGAGCACATCCGTAGGATGTGTACATGTGCGTGTGCCTAAGTGAAGACGACATCGGTGTTGACACACACGACTGTTCTAAACAGTCCACGCACTCCAGAGTTTCTGAGAGATTCCAGATGCCAAACAACCTCCAGGGGAACTCCGGTCGGGGCAGACCAAGATGGACCCCTCGGCTGTGACCTGCTGCGGTGCTAATGTCTCTCTTCTCACGCAGCCTTCATCTGCTGTTGGAGTCCGTACTTCCTCTTTGACATTTTGGACAATTTCGACCTCCTTCCAGACACCAAGGAGCGCTTCTATGCCTCTGTGATCATTCAGAACCTGCCAGCATTGAACAGCGCCATTAATCCCCTCGTCTACTGCGTCTTCAGTGGCTCTGTCTGTTTCCGCTGCAGGTAAGAGGCGCTCTTGTCTGGTCAGACACACGGACGGCCACTGCACTGGAATTCCAGCGTGTGTGGTCCTCATTCCAAAACTCCCGGCGGGTTACAGAATTCCCATATTATAGACGAGACACGTGGAGTCAGAAAGTTTCCACTAGTGTGACAGGCTCAAATCCAAGCTCAGGGCACAGCCAGGGCTCTTTCACCTTTTCACCTGCACCACCTCAGCTCCTATAGCAACTGCCTTAATCATGGCTCATTTAGGAGACTTTTCTTTTGGTCAAAGTGTCTCCTCATGAATTAGCTCAATCTGATCCTGGGGTGATAGTAGGACATGGAGCATTATTACTGTTTTACAGATACACAAAATAAAGCTCATGAGGTAAAAAGACATTATCGAGGTTATATGAATAAATAGTGGCAGAGCTAAACTTAAATCTCTGCAACTGACATTTTTCTGCTTTCAACTGTTTTCCTGCACGAGCTACAGGGAATAGGTGGAGAAATCCATAGGTGATCTTAGAATGCTTTAAGGCTTGAGCTTAATGCCAATGTCCGAGGTTCAAATCCTACCATTGCTTATCTATAGCTATGCATGACCTTGGACAAGTTATTTAACTTCCATAAATAAGTTTGCTCATCTGTAAAATGGGGCTAGTAGCAGTTACCTCCCTCTTGGCCGGTGATGCCTCTGTCTGCTGTCTCAGGAAGTGCTGACTGCTGGGAAGGAGGGTTGCAAGTAGCAGAGAAGGAAGTCGGGCACTTGACATGTGAAGTATCTAGTGCAGTCGTTTAATCTTTAATACATTCTTCACAACTACCATCTCTTAACCTCTCTACTGCCCTTTTCATCAGGTCAAATTATTTTCCCTCCTACTTTATTCTGACTTCCTCTAGGGAGCAAAGATCACAGGATTCCAGAATGACATTCCGGGAGAGAACTGAGAGGCACGAGATGCAGATCCTGTCCAAGCCAGAATTCATCTAAACCCTGGACGGTGGCCATGCTAGGCTGAGCCCCATCAGCTCTCCTGGACCCCCATCATCAGCTTGGGCATGTGCACAGAACCTATGCTAATGTCTCCACCCTTTTCTTGTTGTCACTTGGGAAATGCACAAGACAAATGTTCTAGTGAGTGCGTGTCACCTGCACTGGGAAGTATTGGCCAGCACAAAGTCTCCCACCATTCATGCCAGCCAGAAAAGACACCCCTTCCTTCCCCCACCATTGCCAGCCTTCCTTCCTGCTGTTCAGCACCCGACCCCAGTGGATAGGGACATCACTGGCTCAGCCTCCTGGCTGGGAGACACTGAGGAAACAAAGAGGGGACAAGAGCAACAGGGTAATACATGAGTCTTATTGCAATTGAAAAGTAAGTAAAAGGCTTAACGAAGCCTAGACATTTCCCCCCAGTTTTGGATTGGAAGTTCAGTGGCTGTAGGCAGGAAGATGTTTGTCCTTGAAATGCCGACAGATTCATTCCCAGGCGCTGGCACGTTGCACCTCCTCTGCGGATAGCCTTGTTTTGCAGATGGATGTGTCAATAGCCAAGCTCACACTCCCGTGGCATCAACAAATGATTTGTGGAAAGGGCACAACTGTGGCCCTCCAGAATAAGGTCACAATGAAGGGGTCCTTTCTCTGATGGGGAAAAAATGTGTGCTGAGGACAAGAATAATGATCACAACTTGTGGTAATAGGCATGCTGGTAATATCGATCTGGCCATGACATCTTGAACACAAGTGGTGACGGTCAGCTTTGCACCCCATGAATATGCATAATCAACAAAAACAAGTATAAATAAATAAACAGAAAGCGACGGACCCCCGATCTCCAGTCTCAGAGGGTTGGGACCCGGAGCTCCGGTGTCTTCGAGGCCCTCTGATGAATCCTCCCGTTGCATTCAACATTTGACCCTCCTCTGGGCTCCATTCCTCACGGCTCAGGGACACTTCCTGCCCTGGAACTCTCTGAACCCTCTCTACAGCTGGGAGCTGAATTTCTGTGGCTTTTCCAGCTTGATGTTTCTGTAAGGTCCTTATCGTTTTTGCATGTCACAGCCTCTGTGTACCAAACCCCTCAGCCGGGAAGCACTGGTGAGGCTTATTTTGATGGGACTGAAGTTTGATGTTTATAAACATAATCCAAGTGAAATATGAAAAAACATGATGGAGAAAATTGACTAGAAAACATTTAGTCATAAGTGAAAATGAAATAATTTAATTTGATCATGTGTATATTTCCCCCCAGGCTCTGGGACGCACGTGAGCACCTTATTTTTAGCTTCATGTACATTCTTGACATTAAAATCTCCTTGGCAAAATTCTCCTTCCCAGAATTATTCAGAGTTTCTCTCTCTCTCTCTCTCTCTCTCTCTCTCTCTCTCTAATAGCATTCCATTCCTCATTACGGTGTCAACTCAAAGACATGTTCAAGGTCATGGTGGCATTTTTTTCATAAATTCTCTTTTCAATTCCATCTGACCCTAGAGAAAGTATCTCTTTAGGCAGAAACCAGACTCCTCAGTCACCATCTCTCTGAGAATTATTCTCTGGATTCGAGTAGCCCGAATAATTTAGTATGTCTGTGTCCACACAGCAATTGAAGGCTTTCTCCCTCTCTGGCCAATCATCTAAACTTGAGCAACCCAGAAGCTGTGAGTGGTTGAGAAGTGCTTTTCAACATTTCGCTTTAAATCAACATGTGCCACCAAAGACCCACGGAGTTGTTGCTAAAATAGCTGCTTGTACAGGAGCCAATTAACAGAGCAAATCTGGCTGGTGTCCTAGACAGCAAAACAGGAGCCCCCGATTCTCTGACAGATGCTTTCAATCCCTGTCACGTTCTGGTCTGCAGAAGACATTACATGCCTCCCCCACCCATCAGTGGATTCCTAAAATTAAGGAGAGTGGAGTGAGGGGCTTTGTGCTTCTTAACAACTGTGAATGTGATTTGATTTTGCAGTCGTTGTGATGCTATGTTGCTCACTCCCCGAGAAGACTGGAGATCGGTAAGATAATGTCACTGACGGCTGCTGGATAAGCTGCCATTAAAATAAAACTTACTTTATATTGGTGTGGATTCTGGAATCCTCGTGTCCTTGTATTTCCCGAGCCTGAGGAAAATGATTCAAACATTATGAGAACACTGGTAATTTCTAGTCTGATGACCTTGGGCAAATCATTCCGTGTTTCTGGGCATCAATTATCTTATCTGTAAGATGGGAACATGGGGCAGAGAATCCTGGGGTTCCTTACAGCTACAAGCACTGATATTGTAATGGCTTAAATTAAACTGCTTCTGCAGTTGCTCTCCAGGGGACCAATGACTCAGTGGCTCACACTGAGTCATGTGCCATTTAGAGGTGTAACTTCCCTATCTATTACTATGAACTCAGAAAACATCACTTCCTAACTAGGAGATACAGTCTGAGCTCTTGGAGAAAATTAGAAGCTTAGTGCTGTGATGTTACTGTTTGTAGCCTTGGATGCCTAAGTGAGGCCAGAGAAGCCAGCAGGGTGGCACGTAAAATAAAGATGTTTACTTTCTGCACCAAGATGTCAAAGAAGCCTATGATTACACTGTCACATGACTTCAGGGACAGGGGAAACTTGAAGATAACGAGAGTAGGTGTGCTTAATATGTTTAGCCACATTATAGAAAATAAGTGTCTTCACGTTCCTGAACTAAATTAAATATGAATGGTAAAATCTTTGCTTTCAGGGCACATGTGGAACATAATTGAATTGAAAGTTAATTGCACCTAGCAACATCTCCCACCTTTTTTCCTCAGAAAGTGGTAACACTTTTTTAAAGACTTTCATTTGTGATTAATCATGAGAAAAAAAGTGTCCATCTTAAACCTGACTAACATGCAGCTTGAACTTTCTTCCTAGCTTCATTTGGCAACGCTGTATTTACATATACAAATGGCCTTACCTTTTCCTTCTGCATCCACAGTGTCAATCAAAAAAGCCTACAAGCTGGGTCTGCTGAGGAAATAAGAAAACAAAAATATTTTCAGGAGGAAATAAAGTGATTCTGCTCTTTAGGTGAGCTGCAGACCTGCTGGCAACTCCAGGATTTTTTTTGGTGGGGGAGGTGTCATTATTTGAATATACCTCATCTTATATACAGATCTATCGGTGTTTCCTGCAGATTTTCAACTGCATCTGATTGAAAAGAAATGGCCCTAACTATGTAGGGGCCAACCTCCTTGATTCTGGAAACATGAAAAACCCATGCCTCATTTCTCTGCAATTGTATTTTAAGAATGCATTATCCACAACAGGATGGTTCAGTTAACACTTTAAAAAGTGTAATTCCAAGCTTCTTATAGAATGTTAAAGTGGATGGAGTCTTGGATCATCTAGTTTCATGATTTTCAGACTGCTCAGGAACTCTCAAAGGGGTTCCAGGGAGATGACTCAATATTAATATTCATACAACAATAGCATATAAATCTAGAGGCAACTAAACGTAGCTAAATTGTTTCAAGTTCCTTGTATTGCCTTGAATGAGGATAAAATGTAGATTAAGATTAGACATTGATACACCAAGAATGCGTGTTACGATTTCAGAGTAATCACTAAAAGAGTAGAAACGAAGAAGTATATAACTTCTAAACTAAAAGAGAAAGATAACTGAGTGATAAAAATCACTCCAGCAACCTAAAGGAAGGCAAGAAAAGAAACACAGAACAGCCGAGACAAATACAAAGCACAGAGGAAGGTCATGGATTTTTCATCCAAATATAACAGTAATAATAATAAATGCAAAGGCATTAAATGCTCCAGTTAATAATCAAAGATTGTCAGACCAGACCTAAAAAAAAACAAGAAACAAACAAGAAAAACCAACTCTGTTTATATTAGCCCATTTCTGTTGCTTATAACAAAATACACAGAACTGGGTGATTTATAAAGAAACAAAATTTATCGCTTACAGTTTCAGAGGCTGGGAAGTCCAAAGTCCAGGGAACACATCTGGTGAGGGTCTTGGTGGTGGCAACAGCAACCCACGGGTCTCACGTTGCAAGAGGAGGGAAGCAGAGAGAGAGCAAGAGAGAGACAGACTCTTCTCTCTTCTGTTAAAGCCCTCAGAGCCACGCCCCTGACCACCATCTCTAATCCATTCACTATGGCATGGTTCCACAATCCAGTCACCAAGGCTCCACCCTTAAATCACCATAACAGGATTTCCCACCCTCCTAACAGTCACAGTGGGGGCCAAGTTTCTAATACATAAAACCTGGGGGACACAATTCAAGCTTCAGTGAGTTTTGGGGAGACATAATTCAATCCACTACACTGTTTTACAAGAGACATGCCTAAAACACAAGGATACAGAAAGTTTGAAAATAAAAGAATGGACCAATTTATTCCATGGAAACAGTACCTACATTAAAGCAGGTGAGGCTATGTTAATAAAGACCAAATACACAATAAAGCCAAAAGTATTAATAGAGTTAGACAGGAACACTTTATAAAGATAGATGCTTTAATAAGATGAAATAAAAATTCTAAATTTCTGTGCATTTAAAAATATGGCCTCGAAATGTATACTTTAAAAAGTTGCCAAAACTATACAGCAAGTAGAAAAGCCCACAACCATTTCAGAGAATTTTATCACACTTAATTCCAATAATTAAAGCAGACAGAAGTTAGGAATGACCTGGATAATTTGAACATTAATAACCCAGGCAGAATATTTTTCCCTACCCCCCCCCCCAGAATAGACATTTTTCCAAGCACATCTGAAGCAGGTACAAAAGTTGACCCTATGCCAGGCGATGAAACAAGCTTCTCAACTTTCACAGTACTGAACTCACACAAGTCTAGTTTGTTTTGTTTTTGTCACAGTGTAATTATGCTAAAACTCAAGAGAAGGAATATAACTAGAAAATTCCCATAGGCTTGGAAATTAGGAAATACATTTTTGAGTAACTTATCAAAGAAGAGAGCATGTAAAAATTAGAAAACAATTGCACTGAATGTTAATTAAAGTATTATATATCAAAATATGTGGAATGCAAATAAAATAATACTTAAAGAAAAAGAAAAAAGATTAAAAATCAATAAACAAATCATCTATCACATAAAGTCAGAAAAATTCACCAAAATAAACCCAAGGGCAGTAGAATAAAGAATGAGAGTAATAGTAAAATTAATGTAAAAAAAACAAACATAATAAAATGTCTCTGCAAAGATAAAATTCTGTTCTTGGAAAAAATTATTTAATAAACTTCTGGCAAGACTGGTCAAAAAAACAGAGAGAGAAGGCAAAAAATAAGCAGTATTTTTGAAAGGATATCACAATAGATTCTCAAGTCAATAAAGAGTTGAGAGGATATACTATGATCAAGTTTATGCCAAACCAAATTGAAAATATAAATAAACAGGAAAACTTTCTATAATTGACACAAGAAGAAACAGAAAATCTGAGCAGTATCATAACTACTAGGAAAAGAATATGCCTTCGTATTGAAATGAGTTCTACCAACACTTAAGGACAAAGTAATTCAATTTTATACATTCTTCAGGAGAATAGGAAAAGGATAACTTTTGAGATTATTTATGGTACTTCAGAAACCTTAATACCTAAATTCTACAAAGACATTAGAAAAAAAAAGGATATTACACGTCAACCTTGTCATGAAAATAAATGCAAAAATTCTAAATAAAACCCAGCAAATGTAACACGGCTAACATATACGACCAAACTGCATTCATTCCAGGAATGCATTGTCTTAATATTAGAAAATTACTCAACTTATTACATTAACAGACTGCAGGATTAAAAACAATATTATCAACTTAGCAGATGCAGGAAAAATATTCAGTAAAATTATTCAACCTCCAGGCATGATAAAAGATTTTTGCAAACTTGGGATAGGAAGAAATTTTTTGATCAGTTTATTTCTAAAGTTTATGTACAAAAAGCTTACAGGGAACATTATCCTTAATGGTGAAGCTTTGAAGTTGTTCTCTTTGAAATAAAGAATAGTGAAGAATGTCAGCACCACCACGTGCATTCAGTGTCGTGCTGAGATCCTCGCCAATGCAGTAAAGCAAGAAAAAGAATAAGGTAAAAGCTATATGAATTGATAATGAATAATAAAAACTGGTATTATTGATATAAGTATACAGTGGAACATTCAAAATAATATACAGATAAATTATTAGATTAATCAAAAAATTTAGTAAGGTTGCAGGATACACAATGTACGAAAATCACTATCATTTCCACATGACAGCAACAAATAGAAAATTTAAGTTTTTAAGTTATCTGCATAGCTTTAAAAGATGAAGATTCTAGGTATACATTCAAAAAAAGTGTGCAAATCTCTATTGACAAATCATAATACTAATGAAAGATATTAAAGAAAAACTAATTGAATGTAGAAATATATCATGATTATTGTTGGGAAGACTGAATATCATAAAATGATCAATTCTTCTCAAATTGATCTATAAAGATTCAGTACAATACCAATCAAAGCTCCCACAGGAATTTTGTAGAACTTGACAAGATGCCTCTAAAACTTATATGGAAACACAAAAGGCCAAAAATAGCCAAGATGCCCTTAACAAAGAAGAAAAAACATGAGCTTGACTGAGCACATATCCAACCTTATCACAAAGCAGAAACAATGAAGGTGATGGTATCAGCTCTAAAGTAGACAAATTAGCAGGTGGAATAGAAAAAGACACCACATGTAGGAAAACTTGATTTATCTCAGAGGTAGCATGGCAGAGGAATGGGGAAAGGATGCTGTTTTTAGTACATGGTGCTAGGACAATTGGGCATTTGTAAGGAAAAAGATTAAAATGAAAACGTGTTGTATGTAAAATTGGTTCCAGGTGGATTATAGATCTAAATGCTTCAGACAAAACAATCTTGAAGAAGTAACATAGGAGAATACCTTCAAGATCTCAGGGAAGGGAAAGAGCTATCAAATAAAACATGAATTCACTACTCACAAAGTAAAATATTGATAAATTTGATTACATAAAATTAGAGACTTTTGTTCACAAAAAGACACCATTAAAAAAGGTGAAAAGACAAGCTAGAGAAACGAAAATGATACTTCCAGTCAAGATGGCAGAATAGATGGTCCCCAGTGTCACTCTCTCCCACAATCAACCAATTTACAACTATTAAAATGTAATATCAGCCAAGCTGGAGCTGCTGGAGCTCAAGGGAAGAGGAGGAGAGACCTATGAAGTGCATGAAGGCGGGAGAAGCCACAATGAGAGAAAGAAAGGATCACTCTGACCATTTCGAATCCCAGCCATTTCAAGCCTGGTCTTGGTGAGCTCACGGAGCAAGAGCTGGCAAAAGCCACAGCCATGCCCTTTGGATGGAGTTGCTTGGAGGCTGCAGGTGAGAGAAGGGCCTTGGTGGCCCCCAGGACAGCAAGACCACTGACAAGTTTCCTGTGGACACATATCAGAGCGTAGAGCCACAGACAACTGAAAAAAGGAGCCACTCAGAGGCTGGTGAGTCATCACAAGAGACTGGCTCATGGCCCGTCCCATGGGAAGTGTTCGGAGTGTGCGTGGTGGGGGAGACAGGGAAAGGAATGTGGGGAACATTGGGGAACAGCAAGGACAGCTGATCTGCCCCCCAATCAGCACAGGACCCCCAGTGGAGACTGGTCAGGAATATAGAACTGCAGGAGGTTCAGTCTGCTGAAAAACTCAGACCCAGGCCAGAGTTTCTACACAACCCAGGTGAACCAGACCTCACAAGACCTGGAAGTGTTTACAAGGTCAACAGTTAAAACCTGAGCTGCACAAAAAGACTTCCCCAGGGATCAGCAGCAAAGCAACAATTTAGCTCAACCACAGGGCTCAATGGCTGGTCCCCACAGGAAGATTCCCCAGTTTTAGAAGTAACAAAGGACAATGAATTAGTTCCAGTGCAGAATTTAAGTGGTGGGTAAAGTAAATAATCCAACACAGAACTAAAAGAAAAAAAAAAACCCACAAATCAGAGACAAAATTTTGTTATTAACCAGTGAAGGTCTAACACCACCAAAGAAAACCTGTAAACCCTAGAAACACCAGAAGCCCCCCCAGGCTCGCAAAGCCAGGGTGAGGGGAGGGCCGAGGGCCTCAGCCATGCCCCCCTGATGTCCACATTCAGCCCAGTGACGACTGACTCCCCACAGGAAACTCCCCATGTTCCCAAGCTGGAGTGGGGGAGGTGCCAAGGGCCTCAACCACACACCCCCAACATTCATATCCAGCCTGGTGACAACCACCAGGCTGTCATGAGAAGTGCCCCAAGCTCCACCAGCATCCACATCCAGTCCAGTGATGACTACCAAGCCACCCCTGAAGCACCCACAGCTCCTGAGCTGGGGCAGTGGGGAGCTGAGGGCCTCAGCCACATCCCCCCGATGTCTGCATCCAGCCCGGCCACAACCGAGCCATCATCAGAAGTCCCCTGGGCTCCTCTGCTGGAAGAGACCAAGACCTAGGATTTATAATATATAAAAACTCAAACAAATCAATAAGAAAAAGACAATAGAAGACAGAGAAAAATGGACAAGAATTGACCTCAGAAAAAAGGTTGTCCAAATGGCCAACAAACATATGAAAAGGTGATTAATCTCATTTAAAAGAAAATTAAAACACAATGAGAAATGAGTATGCACCCACCTGACTGGCAAAAACTGAAATCTTCGACAATATCAAGTACTGATGAGGATGTGGGGCAGTTTCATCTTGTGCTGGCGGAAGAATAATTAATACAACCATTCTGGAGAATTATGTGACTTTACTAAAATTAAGGATGCATATTCCCTGTGCCCTTGAAATTCCACTCCCTAAAAAGTGTGTGATTATGTGCACCATAATATCTGTGAAAGAATATTCACAATATCATTAATTACAAGATCCCTAAATTGGAGGCAAAACAAATGCCTATTGATAGTAGAATGGATAAATAAATTATGGTATTTGTCATGCAATGGAAAACTTCACAGCAACAACAACAACAACAACAAAATGTGAAGAAACCACAGCTGATTGCAACATTAGAAAGTCTTTAAAAACATAATGTAAAGGTGGAAGAGAAAGATACCAAAAGGTACCACGTGATACCATTTATGTAAAATTTCACACTGGCCAGAATTAAGCTCTCATGTTTGGCCATGCACACATAGGTGATAAAATTTTATAAAAATTACTTTTCAGGGCCGACCCGGTGGCGCGCTGGAGAGTGCGCTGCTTGGGAGTGTGGTGGCGCTCCCGCCGAGGGTTTGGATCTCATGTGGAGACCGGTTCCGCTCACTGGCTGAGCGCGGTGCGGGTGCAACACCAAGGGTTGCGATCCCGTTGCCGGTCCCCGATATGGGCACAACACCGAGGGTTGCGATACTGTTACCGGTCAGTAAAAAAGACAAAAAGGAAAAAAAAATTACTTTTCATCAAAGCCCAGATTAGAGCGCCTTTGTGGGGGGGACCAGCAGAAGAGGGGCTGGCAGGTTCGAGGGTGTTTACTTCATCCTGGAAACAGTGCAGAGAAGGGAGGCAGACTCGAAACAGGCAGGTGAGCAACCGGGTCTCAACTACACACCAAACACAGCAGAGACAGCTGGAAGGTCCTCCTCTGCGTTCAGAGCCGTCATCTGTCATTAGCATCCTGTGACAGCAGAAACACTGATGCCAGCATTTTTCACAATCCTCAGAGACGTCTGGGCTTCACAGAGCCGTGTGAGTCAGTGCAACAGAAGTCAGTATCCGTCTTCTGTTCTCTTCTCGCCTGCTTCAAGTTTGTGCTCCTGGCCTCCCATCTCCATTTCTGTCCCAAGAGTCTCCTCCTCTTTGTCCTCATTCTTTCTGCCCTTCCTCGTCCCTCGGGGTGGAGCAGCTGTATGATGCACCCACGTTCTCTCAAACGTTACCCCAGGGCACAGCTGAATGCAGCATCCTGGGAGAGGCTTTGCCGTGTAAACAAGGAACAGCAGAGATAGCGCTGCCCTAACCCCAAACAGCTCATCACCAAAGGTAGGGACTCGGGGCCTACCGTAGGTGGCTGGAAGAAACACCTGGGGCAAACAGCATAACTCACGTATCTCCATAACTACCTGAAAGACTAAGGAGGATGATCAAAGGGTTTCAAACCTGGCCGCATCACGAATCACCCAAGAAGTTAAAAAAAGAAAATGCAGAACATTTTTGCAAATCTCTTTTAAGTTTGGCTTAATAGAAGACAGCTGGATTTTCACATCTTCTGCAATCTGTTGCAATATGTTGTTTTGATGGAAATAGATAAAGAAAATCAGGCCTCACACAAATACGTAGTTAGAAAAAAAGAGTATTTTAATCTGCTTCTGCACTTAATCTGTTGTGCTGTAATATGCCACGTAACCTCTGGAAAATTCCACTGTACACATGAGAGAATGAAAGTGAAAAGGGCCAATAACATCTCAGCCTGTTACAGGTTCTCAAAGACTTGCCCCGCCCCTCTGCCCCCCACCACCTCCTGCACTCTGCTTCCAGACCACACTTCTAAAACTGCTTCTTTTTTTTTTTTTTTTTTCTTTTGTCTTTTTCCGTGTCCGGCAACGGGATCGCAACCCTCAGTGTTGCCCCCGTACCGGACCGGGACCGGCAACGGGATCCAACCCTCGGTGTTGCCCCCGTGCCTCGCTCAGCCAGTGAGCGGGAACCGGTCTGTATGTGGGATCCGAACCCTCGGCGGGAGCACCTCTGCGCTTCCCAAGCGGCGCACTAGCGCAGTGCGCCACCGGACCGGCCCTAAAACTGCTTCTTTAAAGAAAAGCAACGTGCTCCTTTGTTTGCCAACGTACAGCCATTGCTGGAATCCCCTAGTCTGGGACGCAAGGTGGTGGAAGGTGGGGTGGGAGAGTTAAGGGGCCCACTTGCATCTGTTTGCAAAGCTGGTGAAGCACTGGTCATAGCCAGCACTCGCGGAGGCTTTGCTCCAGATGACAGTCACCTGAGCAGGCTCACCTGGTGACTAAACCTGCCTCCACTGGGGCCACAGCCCATCACACCAGCAGGAGAGAGGACAAGTGACTGACGTGAGAAAGAAAACAGTCACTATTCATCTCAAGATCTGTGGCATCTGTCAGGGTTCTGAGTGTAGGTGACAAGCAGCCCTGCTGCTTTTTGTGGGCATGAGCCCCTGCTCCCCCATCACTGCTTCTGCCCCAGCTGCACTGGCCTCGTGGCTGCACCAAGCGCAAACATGCTTCGGACCTTCGCAGAGCTGTTCCCCCTCTGAGAATATGTTTCCCCAGATACCTGCTTGTCCAACTTTCCCAACTGCTTCAAATCTTTGCCCAACTGGCACTTTCTAAGTGAGGTCCACCCAGACCACATTGTTTAATACTGCAACTGCCAGCCCTGCAGTCCCAATCCCCGATTATTCTGTTATTTTCTTCTGCAGTGACGTTTGTCACCTTTTAACATATATAATGTACTTCTGGTTATATTTATTGGTTTTTTTTCTGTATCTCCATGAGCCGGGGATCTTTGTTGGCTTCACTGTTGTATCTCCGATGACAGAACAGCGCCTAGAACAGAGCAGGGGCACATAAGCGTCAGGCTGATGGCTGCGCAGGTGAGGTTGCAGGTGCAGGGCACGGGACAACTCCAGCTTCCTGCAGGCAGCCCGCCCCTCAGAGAAGAGGACGGCGGAGCTGGGCGTGCCCAGTGTTTTCACCCCAAATTCGTTACACAAGATTAAGCCTTTTCTCCTCCCCTGGGTGATTGAAGGGCAAATAAAAACTAGAAATGTGACATCTGCACAACGAAAGGAAATGTCAGGAATGGAAGAGAAGGACCCGCCACTGACATCCCCCAACAGTAGGTTCTCAACGCACTGCACTTAATTCTTTCTTTTTTTTTTTTCTTTCTGTTTGCAACTTCATTGAATCATCTTGACACAAAATCACTGCAGCAGCGTGATGTGTCTCTCTTCTTTATACGGGAATGTCAACAGCAAATAAGTTCTCATGTAACACTTCATACAATTTCAAAATTCTAGAATCACTGCACAGGCTTCTGGAATAAATCACTCTACATGCTGAAGTGACAGTGTTCATCCAAAGGAAAAGCTAAAGTGTCATGGAGGACCGTTGTCTCTGAGGAAAGGTCAAGCTCACACCGGGCTGGGCCAGGCCAGGTCATCTGCACTTAAGTCTTCAGCCTGTAGTCAGCCAGGGGTGTGGCGGTCCTCAGAAGAGATAGGACAGATCTGCTGCCCTTCACCAGGCACCTCTGCGACCCCCGCACCTGCTGTTATTTATTTAATTTCCTGGCTGTTTCTCAGCTCCAAGGCCACCCTTGTACTCCACTCTTCATGTTGGGGCTGGGACTTTGCAAACCACACTTCTCAGACCCCCTCAACAGTTGGCTTCCTGTTAGGATCTGCCAAAGGGAGACAGGCGGGAGATTGAAAGGAAGAACATAGCGTGGGGAGCGTGGGGGCTTCCTTCCTCTCCTCCAAGCACCAGGCTCACCGTCTCCCCAGTGACTAGCAGCATCCGGGTGGCACCTCTCCTCAGTTGCACAGAGCTTGCTCCAGAGGTGCCAGCATCAGCCCCTGCCCCCTCCCGCCTGAACTCCTAAGATAACTCTGCCCTTGTGTTGCCCCAGTCTCGGGGTTGGCAGCAGCTCCTGCAGTTATTAATCTCTATGTTAACCCCCTCATTGCTCTTTCAGCCCTCCAGCAACCCACAACCAGTTCCCTGCACTGAGTCCCCTCCATCCAAAATACCTGGTGTGTTTTCTCTTGCCCCGACTGCATGGATTCTGACTGAGACAGCTCCTTTGTGGACCTTTCTGGGACTATGAAGGGACAAGTCAGAATTAACCCCCAGAGAGCTCTTATGTGGGTCAGAAATCTTCCTTAATTTAGTCTACTACAAGTCCGGAAATCCATTTCCTATCCACTTCTCTTTCCTAATTACGTCCTTTCACGTTGCCCAGCACAGCCAGGGTGATGGACTGTACATCCCAGTTCACCTAAGACAGTCCGCGTTTTTTCTGTTGTCCCAGCATAGTTATTAACACAGCCTCCTTCTCTCCCAAAAGTATCCGAATCTGAGCGATAAATTGTATGGTCACTCTAAAAATAGACCATTATATGGTCTACAGTGAAATTCAATGACAACATTAAAAGACTCCAGCAACAAAATACCAATTACAAGATGTTCCAAAGCTGAATATAAACCCTTTCTCATCATGAATTTTCTGGGAAGAAATTAAAGTTCAATGATTAAATTCAGTGATCAAGTTAAAGTACAAAGAAATTAAAATTCAAAGGATTTAAAGTCCAAAATCATATTTTATTCCCCTTGAGATTTAAAGTTCAAAGAAAATTAAAGTCCAAAAGTTGTCCCAATTTCTTATTCAACTCCTATGTTTTATTTTTCAGTGTTCCTAGGCCATGCACAAAATGTTGGAGTTGAGGGCTCCAGAAATATCCTCTTTCTCTTCCAGGAGAGTTTTGAGCAGATTATAAAATAAAACAAAGGATGATAGAGAGGAGATTAAAACAACACCGTCCTGCTAACAGACGCGCCGGTGCCTGCAGGCGAGCGAGCCTGCTAATGCAGAACTCAGGAGCTGGCCTTCCCTGCAGCGGCAGATAAGAGCCGGTCCAGCTCCTGTGCAAGGGCACCTGTGTTGTCCCTTCACCTGGACCCAGCAGCACCACATATTTCTCAGCCTCTCTGATAGTTAACTCTGGTCATGTGGTTGAGTTCTGGCTAATGGAGTGTGAGAAAAGCTCCATGCACCCTCCTGGCACGAGTGTTTGTCACGCTGTCACACGCCCCCCACCGCCCGCATTAGCAAGCCAGATGGAGACGATTCAGAGCTTCGAACAGGGCAAAGCCACAAGACGGCAGGACACCAGGTCTGTGCCACGCCGCCTGGAACAGAGCCCGTCTCTCTACCACCCACCCCCACTGAACACTGACGCGAGTGAGAATAAACATTTCTTTTCGTTAAGCCACTGAAGTTCTGGAAGTTGTTTGTTGCAGCCGTTAGTCGGCCCTGCCTGATGTACCCCCCGAGGCCCTGAAGCCTGATCCTGGGCAGGTTTCCCCGTGGCAGGGGGTCGACTGCTCAGGTGAGTCAGAGAAGCAGAAGACGGGACGTTGACGGATCAACAGCTGCCTCAAGAAGCAATATTTCCTAAGAAACGAGACAGCAAGTGGCTCCCGCTGCCCAGTGGTGACCAGGGGCATACTGTTCCCAGCCTGGGCTCTGGGATGAGCTCCACAATCTGGCATGTGATGATGGGGTGCAGTTTTGGAGAAGGAGGCTCTCCGAAATCTGTGGGGCGAGCCAGTGAAGCACGCCTGCCCCAGATGCAGAAGCCAGCCCGTCTCATCTACAACTCCGATCTTTAAAATTCAAAACACGGGAGCTGTAATATATTGGATGTCCTCAGTCCTCTCGAAAACAAAGTCAGTGAGGAAATCAAATGAAATGAATCCGGGACTGACGGTTGCAACTAGCGAATAGCCAGATAAGCTGGCACGCCTAGAGAAATAATGAAATGTTATTAAATAAACCTCAGGTGAATTTTCTTTATTAAAGGGCAGAGTCATTGGAAGAAAGGCAGCTTTCGGAAGCTGGGGGACTTCGGCCTTTTCGGCTAAGGCAGGAAGCGAAGGTGGGCGGGGGTCTGCAACCCCTGCTGCTCCCCCACTAGAGAGCCAGCCCTGGGGAGGAGGGACCGGGCAGCCCCTGGGGACCCCCTAGGCCGGCGGGCCTGTCACTCTCTGCCTCTCCCAAGGCCTGACGGAAGTAGCTCAGACCCAAATGGGGAGAAAACTGAATCTGGGCATTTCAGCATCCCTGACCGATGAGGGCTGAGGGTCCCTCTGCAAAGGGTAATCCCCAAAGTCAAGGGAAGGCAATGAGATCTGGACATGCAGCTGCGCGCAACACCCAGCACAACCCCACAGGACCCACCGCTGGCCTGGCAGCATCTCCTCCGGCAGATGGTGGGGCAGCCTGCTCTGCGTGACAGCTCGTGCCGACGGGACAAGGAGCTGGTGCCCAGCGTGGCCCAGCCAGACAAGCCTCGCTCCTCGGAGCACAGAGGCAGCTCTGGGAGTTCTGCGCTGTTGTACTGTCCCCCAGGCAGTTTCCAGTTGAACTGGCACCAGTTGAAACCTTGGGGGCAGGGGCAGGCGGTCTCACTGTAAGTCTTTAAGCATCAGGACTGCTTTGTCCCCCTCTGTCAAAATACAATAAGATGGACCAAGAGGTGCTGCTGGCCCTCAAGTCGCTGAAGGCCCGGGACAAGGAGCGACCCTGCCTGCCTTGACAAGCTGCTCGGAGGGGGCAGAGGCCCTGGGGGCCAGGAGACCACCCGCTGTGAGGCCCTGCAAAGGCACCGCTCGGGTTGGCCTCTGGGGTGAGGGTCCTGAGAACATGAGTCCCACATGCCCGCGGGAAGAAGACAGTGCACCTGTCACCCTCGGAGACAGGGCTGCTGCCACAGCGGGTCGCAGACAGTGCTGTTCATGAAGGGCACCTCTGGAACTGGCTAGTGACGGAGTGTCCTGCCTCACCAGACGGAGGCAAAAATCAGTGAAAGGGATTAGACGATAAAACAATTCAAGCAAAACAGCAAAATAATTCAAAGGAAAAAAACAAAGCCCGGTCATTCATAGTGCTTCAAAGTGATTATTCTAAAATTCAGATTTGATGACGTGAGATCCTGTTTTAAATCTCTGCTTCTTCTCCACTCCCTTACACACTGCCTCAGCGCAGGCATGATCACCTGCTGCTAGGACAGCTGCAGTAGTCTCCTGACTGCCACCAGGCTCACTGCACCCACCCCCTGACTGCTTTCAGAGCAATCCTCACAAATCTCAACACTCACCATGGGACTCCTCACCTCTGGAAACCTTGCATGGCTGCCTGCACCCTG
This sequence comes from Galeopterus variegatus, assembly GCF_000696425.1. Classification (NCBI taxonomy): domain Eukaryota; kingdom Metazoa; phylum Chordata; class Mammalia; order Dermoptera; family Cynocephalidae; genus Galeopterus; species Galeopterus variegatus. The sequence continues at coordinate 99,956 of NW_007732673.1, forward strand.
GAGGCTAAAGCCTAAACACCTTATAGGCCTTATAACACCCTCCATTCATTCAAGCATTCATTCAACGAATACTTATTGAGTGCCTACTCTATGCCAGACTACTGTTAAAGGTGCTAGGATAGAGCAGGGAACCCAAGACCAGCAGTCTCTGACTTGGGGAAGTTACGTTCTAGGTGCAAAAATTAGCACCGTCTCTCTTCAGCCTCCTCCCGCTCATGGAGACCAGCGGTGCACATCGCAACTCCACCTGCAGCAATACTGCTTTAGTGGCTCAAACTCAACCACGGTGGAGGTATCCACACCGTGGAAATCAGCAGGCACTCCAAATCAGCAGACACTAGGCGTTGTCCTCTCTCACTTTCTTTCTTTTTTTTTCTTTTTCCTTTTTGTTTCTGAGAACAGATTGTTAAACATTTACCAGCATACCTCTGCTTACGTCCCAACACCACCAAACTATTTGCAGCTTCCAAAATATTCCAAATTAATATGCTTCTGTGCCCTCAGCCCATGCTTCTCTCTGTGCATGGAAATCTGCTATTGTCCTTGTCTGCCTGCTGAATATCAATTTTCAAGACTAACTCAAATGCCACCTGCTGTGCGAAGCAGTTGCAGACCCAAGAGGCAGCACTGGCTCCTCCCCCTGAGCTGCCCTCTGCACCACGCACAGACCTGGAACACCTTTGGCACTTACCCAGTCACGTGACCATGTCCCCACTGTACTGCACATTTCTTGAAGCCAAGGGACCATGTATGATTCATCAATATCTTCAGTCCCTAGTACATAGAGTACCTGACCCAGTTCATGGACCATTCTAAAATAAACTCCTGTTAAATGAATTTGGAGCCAGGGCCAAAAAAAAGGATCTTATTTTAACAGGCATCATCAAAATTTCATTTTAGAAAAGGAATCAAGGGCCGGCCTGGTGGCGCACTGGATAGTGCACCGCTTGGGAAGCACGGCGGCGCTCCCGCCCGAGGGTTCGGATCCCACATACAGACCGGTTCCCGCTCACTGGCTGAGCGAGGCACGGGGGCAACACTGAGGGTTGCGATCCATTGCCGGACATGGAAAAAGACAAAAGACAAAAAAAAAAAAAAAAAAAGAAAAGGAATCAAGTGTGAGCTGAGATGAGGCTGGAGCTCAAACTGTAAAAATGACCGTGAGATTTTTAGGTATAAGAACATGTAAGACTGAGGTTTTCTATTCTGTGCTAAAATTATGCCATGTCTGTAAGAGATTCACAATGTGAAAGCCTCATGTGGATGGCTGGGGTGTGGCTGTTAAGGAAGATATGAGTCGCACAACTGAGGGAACGGGGTATAGACCAGGGGCATGAGCGGCCTGTAAGGTGAGCCGCAGACTGAATTCACAGAGCCGTGTAAGGAGCCCGGAGCTTGGGAATTTGTGGGCATCTGGGGAGGCTCTGGATTTTTCAGAATCCTTGGAATAGGGCTTTAAATCGATCTTATCTAGATGTGGAAGGACAGGGTAGCCCGATTTGACATGTTAATCAGGAGGGAGGGGGTGGACGGGTGGATGGACGGATGGACGGATCTCTGATAAGAGAAGCAGTGAATGGCTTTATAGAGGAGGTGGCATGGGACCTAAACGCCAACGACAGCTGCCCTAGAGAGCTGCTGGTGCAGGCCAGGAACAGCTCCCAGGGCTCCAGGAACAGCCCCAGGCAGGAAGAGACCAGGCGGGTTCCTCACCAGTCCACCTTCCCTGAGGGCAGCAAAGCGCCTGCTACTCAGCCCCCAGCTGGTCATCCACAGAGAGCTAAAGTTGTGACAACTCTTCCCTGCAAGGGCCACTGCGTGGGACTGGCAAGAGCCCTCGTGACACACACTCCGTTTTACAGAGGAGGACACAGGCCCAGTGGGGTGAGCAAGTTTCCCAGAGCGCAGAGAGCCAACGACCAGGCTCCTGGCTTCCAGGCCCCTCCCAGCACTTGTGGAACAGAGGCCGGAACTGAAGGTTCTGACTGAGAGGCCTCAGCGCCCTGGCCCCGAGCAGCCCAGTGACACCAGGGAAGTCACGGCACTGACCGGTGCCTCGCTCTGCTCATACCTAATGGAGAAACAACAATACTCTGGTCAGGATCTTCCTGTAAGAATTAATTAGTATTTTAAAACACGGTTGGTTAAATCTGAGCTCTGATCACCCTAAAATTCGCCTTACTGAGGGCTGCTTTAAGGGGACAGAAAAAAACTCCTGGGTAGAAAGTTGAGAGCTAAGGAAAGTGTGCTCTAGTGACAAAGGGGGACGGGGGATTGTTATTCGTGTTGTCCCCAGTTCCTACCACTGGAACTGTGCAAAGGTCGCAGTAGTCAAAACTGAATTGTTTCATGAAAAATCCAGTTAAACTATGGGAGCATCTCATCCCTTCGCTTAAAACCCACGAAAGCCGAAAGGCCTGGGTTCATGGAGCTCCCGGTGACCTCTTCTGGGGATCCAGGACAGGCAGGGAGTGGGGAGAGAAGTGTCTGAGCTGAGCAGAGCCAGACAAACGCTCTCCGCATAGGTGACGGGCCCGAGTCCCCGGGTCCCGCGTGGAGTAGCTACTGCAGGACCCGAGCGGGCCACGCTGTCCCCGTCCCCTGGCTGGGCTCGCTGGCCCTCTACTTCCCTCTGTTCTCCTGGTTCCCAGCACCTCTCCCTCTCTCACCAGTGAATGCACCTGTCACAGCACGTGCTCCTGGGAAACCCATGTCTGTCATTCCATTGGTCTCACTTGATGCTTCACGCCCTGATTATTGGTTTAGCTGCCGCTCCCAGTCCCGGCGGTGACAGGCAGGTACATTCCATCTTCCTCATCTGGTCTCCTCACCCCTAAACAAGGGCAGCCCCTCCTTGCATATTTATTGGACGGGTGAATAAATTAATGAATGAATAAAACTCTTCTTGACAATGTAGTTCAGGCCTTAGCCCCACGCATAAGTAATTAACGGTCAAAGTGACCATACTGGGAAAGTCCTTAAGCCCTTGCTACGAAAAAGCTATTAAAAACATGGTCCCCAGACCAGCAACACTGGTTTCCCTTGGAAGCTTGTTAGAAATGCAGAATCTCAGGCTGACTCCAAAGATGCATGTAACAAGATGCCCGGGTGATTCCCACGCACGCTGAGGTTTGAGAAGCCCTGTTCCAAGGGGTAACATCTTCTAAAGAGCGTGGCTGCTTCCAGTGCCCTGCACGCAAGGGCCTGATTCAGGGAATACGACGGGAGGCCGCAAGTGCGGGAAAGTCTCCGCGAGGTCCAGATAAGGGGCCTGGCCCTGCAGCTCCATCGCCCGTCTACCCTCCACCCCCAGACTGGCCTGATCCCCAAGTTTAAGGCAGGAAATCAAGCCCTTCCTCAAGAGGGTGTCAAGCCCCATCGCCCCTGCAGACCTGCAGCTGTGCTGAGTCATGCTGTGGGCAGCACGTGGCTGCCATTGTTAGGGAGGGACAGGACCAGCGGGGACAGTGGCACTGCCAATGCTGACTGTACAGGCCAGGCTCCTCTCTGCCTCTGGAGTGACAGGCCCAATTCTATTGGGAAAGAAAAAAGCACAACAGGCCTTTATTATAGGATTTCAATGGCAAGAACCAGCCAAACGGACCAGGAAATGATTGAAAGACAAAAGGCCAGGCACCGTGTGCCACACACAGTCCAGCCCTGAAAGCTCTATTATAACGGCCACTGTCCCCACAGCCCCTGCCTGGGCCCAGCGCCTTCCTCAGAAATACTGTGGGCTGCTCAGACATGCCAAGGCTAATTCACGTCTTCTCAAGGAAAAGTGGGTCAAGCCCTAGCACACTTGGCTGGGGTCTGGGAGGGCTGGTGGGGGAGGAGGAGATGACAGGGCAAAGGACAGGTGGGACAGAAGATGACAGTCATAGACCACAAGTGGATCGGGGAAGGGATGCAGGCAACAGGATCCATAACAGCTGTGCTGCAGCTTTGAGGAGAGGAGAGAATAGGGCAGGGAGCCATCAGTGCCCACACCGCAGGACCAGATGCCGTGAAGCCTGAGTTCAAGTCCCGCACCCCAGCTACTGGCCACGTGGCCCGGGAACCCTCTACATGTCTCGTTGGTCTGCAAAATGCAGATGCTGAGGTTTGCCTCAGGAGGTGACACGACAACGAGATGAAGTGAAGTGAAGCGCAGGCAAGCACTTAGTCCTAGTTAGAAAGAACTGGGAGCTGCTTTCTGTTGCCCATGAACTAGTGAGGGCCACGCCAACCCCCGAGAAAGGCTTAAGGTGTGATTCCTCTTAAGACGTGTGTATATTAGGGGGGACCCCCAAAATGCAAAAGAAAGATTCTCGAATCGTGAAAATGGTATCAGGAGTGCTGGGAAGGACCCAGCTGATGGCTCCTGAATCGTCGCCTCTCTGGGGCCACTTTCTGAGTCAGCATCTGAGACCATCGAGCCTGATCTGACTCCAGCATTCACTGAGCGAGGTCAGAGAGAAAGGCTGTGAGAGCAGAATGGGCTTGGAACGCAGCTGGGCAGTCAGTGGGTCAGCAGGTGGCAGGAGCTGGTGGGGAATCCAGCCTGGGAGAGCCAGGGCTGCAGGTGACGTGGCAGAGCCAGCGACGGCCCCAGCCACACAGGCTGGGCCTGCCCCCAGCTACCGGCCAGGACGCACCAGCACCACTACAGCTGGGAAGACAGACGTTCTGGTTGGTTCATGAACCACAGGATGGGGCCACTGAGATGATGATCATTCTGATGTCCGAAAGGATCTGGGTCCCAGCAGGGACCTTAAAGCCACAGGGCGCTGATGCATCACCATCCGTGGGGCCAGGAGGTGATGTTCTGATGGGCGACAGGGCTTGGAGGCATGGGGCAGGAGCTTGCAAGAGTGCGGAACCAAAATGACAGTAAAGTGGTGGCCCCTGATCCCACACCTGACACGGAGGGGCATGGCCGCTCCTGCATCCTTGCAGACAGCCTGAGAGGAGGACACGGGAGAGCAAGGCTCCCAGAGAGAGCGCAGCAGCCAGGCCCAGGGTTGGAACAAGGGTCGCTGCACTGTTTGGGCGGGGGGAAGGCACAGCCTCAGAAAAGCTGGACGGGCATGTAGTGGGAGTCCAGGAGGCACACTGATGAGGGTTGGCCCACCAAGCCCAGGTCCAAGGTGACCACAGGAGGGGTCGGCTGGCTGAGGGGCGGCCCTGTGGGTAGGATAGGTCACAGAGGGAGAGAAAATGTTGGTGCCTGTTAGAATCGTGATGCTGAAATACCTGAGTAGTCACCCAGAATGGGGTCAGAGCTGACATCTCCAGGGGAATGTGTGAGGCCATGGCTGCGGTCCACGTGTGGCCAGAGTGGCCAGTGTGCCAGCTGTCCCCTCCACACACACCCAGAATAGGCAGCAGGGGCCGGCCGTCGGGAAACAGCTGGAGAGGATGAAAGAAATAAAGATGTCACCCCAAAAAGGACTATTTGTGTAAGGATTAGACAGTGAAGAGCCCAGGTGCGAGGTGGGCTTACAAGGCCACTTCCAAAAGTTTGTGGAAAAATTGAATTAAAAGATAATACAAATCTTTTCACGAACTTTTTGAAGTACCCACATACGTCTTAGGAGGAATTACCAAATGAGGCCACACGTCCCTCCCTTTATCCATTTCAGTGGCGTTTCCATTTCCCAGGGTCGTCCCTCCCCGTCACCTCCAGGAGGCTGGCCGCAGAGTCTCCTGGGCTCCCCCGAGTGACAGCTCTACCACGTGCTGCAGGTGCCACTTCTCACTGCTTATGACAGTGCACGGACCCCGGGGCTTCCAAACACGGGTCCCAGCAGGACAGGCTGCAGCAGAGTCACCAGCACAGCCTGTAGAAATGGAGCCTTGGAAACCCAGGGACTCTGATGCGACAACGTGCAGGAGACAGTGCAGAGGTTTACAAAGACGACTGTGAAACAGCCACACTCGGAAAGCCCTGATCTACACAAAATAACACTGTCTCAAGTGACTCACAAAAATCAGTTAAAGCCAACGTGATAAATAGGAAACTCCGACTTGTACGAGAGGGTCTTCAAAAAGCTCATGGAAAGATTTATATTATCTTTTAATTCTATTTTTCTATGAGCTATTTGGAGTACCCTCATATATATTTTGTATATACAATAAGTAGTATAATCCAGTTTTGTGAGCACACACACACACACACACACACACACACGCAAACACACACACCTGTATATCTGGTTGGTAGGATGATAGGATTGCAGGATTTTTTCTTCTTTATGCTTTTCTCAGTTTCCTAGATTTTCTACAATAAACATGTATTCCCTTTGTAATGAAAAGCATTTTCATGAACGGTGAGGAGCAGACTATTACACATTCGGGACTCCTGAGTGGCTTAGCTAAGACTCGGCGTGTGGGTTTCCTAGAAACACAATGCCCCCAGGAAGCCTGCTGCTCTTCCTTTCTTCTGGAGAGTTCTCGTGCGTCCCTTCAGGACCCGTCCTTCATTCTGACTAGCGGGTTGCATGGCTGGCTTTTGTAAATGAACACTCATTTCATTCGGTTAAATAAATATATTGATTTTTTTTTTTAACAGGAGTTAAGGAGGAGGTCGGGGACCTAGGCGTGCCTTCAGGACAGGGCTCTACTCAGTTGAAAACTGGAGAACCAAGTAGGGAAACTGAGGCTGGTATCCACATGGTGGTGAGGAGGGGCAGCTGTGGCCCTGGGGAGACCCCAGGGCTCCCCCAGACTCTTCTGATGCCAGAGCCCAGCCATGCCTAGCCTTCCTGCTCAGGGGAGAGGACCTGGGCTGAGTCTGGCTTGAGCACTTCATGGTGGCATGTGACCTTGGGTGCCCAGTGGAAGTGCTGTCCATCCTCATTTTCTCACCTGCAAGCGGGAGGAGCAACATTCGCCTTGGTCGTGACAGCTCACAGGCCCATGTCTCAGAGGGATGGTGTCCGGCTCACAGAGGGCTTCAGTTAACAGCCGTCCCCTGCCCTCCAGATGGGCTCATGTCGTGGTAGGTGTGAAATTGCAGGTGGCAGGCTCCAGGGGCTCTGGGAGAGGAAGTGGTGACACAGCACAATGGGAGAAGAAAGGGTGCACATCCTGTCCTCGGGTCTGCACAGGGGTCCTGGAGCGTGCTCAGCCCACAGAGCTGCCCGTGAGCCCAGAGCCTTTCAGAGGCTTAGCCCCTACCACGCTCCTGCTCCCCCACCCTCAGCGCCCAGAAGGCAGGGGTGACCTCGGGCTCCCCTGTCCCCGGATGAGTGTCTGGCAGGTCACTCTGTGGTCGAGGAGGCCTTGGAGCAGCAGACACTTGCCCCATTCTTACCAGCTGGGCAAGAGACACTGCCCCTCCACTGCCCACCTCGTCCAGCAGGTCAGAGGTTCTGATGGTCACACTGGGCAGATTCCAACAATATCAGAAGACAGTGGCAAAGAGGAGCCCAAAAACAAATTTGGGGGAGCAATGAGGAAATCTCTGGGATGTGAGTCTCACCTGTTCACCTGCCGGATGGAGCTTTTCCACTGCGCTGTAACAGATTGGCTAAGAACTAGGTGTGGAGTCAGAAAGAACAGGGTTAAGATCTGACACTGAACACTCAGGCAAGTTACTGACCCCCACTAAGTCGTTTCCTGATATTTTTTAGGAACAGTAACAGTATCTACTCGATTGATTTCTTGTTATGAGGATTAAGTGCCTGACATGAATGTAACTCTCCACCAGCAGTCACATTAAAGGGCACTTGCCATGCACCAGGCACATGGCTGCTATTCTGTGGCCTGATAGCTGGTTCAGAGCAAGTCCCTATAGTTGGCCAGGACCTCAGGACAGTGTCTTTATCCAACTAGAGTCCGGAGGGCTGACTCAGTTCCTCTATGGAATGTAGAACCAGTCTTGCAGGTGAGAACACTGACATCCTTTGAAAGAAAGGAAGATACCAAACAGGAAGGAGAACCATCTAACTCTTCACAAGGTGTACCACCTGGAAGTGAAGCCCGAATTTCCCTCAAGGAGCAGAGAATTCTACAGAATAAGCTCCTCACGCACCAATATTATGATATGCTTCCCACTGCAAGGACACCGTCCCAGGCTGCGTTGATAGAGGTGTGCAGTCTAAAAAGACAGGGATGGAGCAGGCCCAGCACACAGAGCAATCTGCGTGAACCGGGCATGCTGCTCTGCTCTGGGCTGTCATCTGGATGCACCTGGAATGTCGTGGTCAAACCCACAGGCCACACACTAGGAGGGCATCTGGATTACTCAGGTCTCCTGTTCCAAGTGACGAGGACCCAACTCGAACTCACTTGTGCAATAAAATAAAATTCATTGATTCAAATAGTTGGACAGTCTCTAGCAGAGCTGCCTTAGGCCCTGCTGGGCCCAGGGCTCAACTCCTGCCATCAGGGCTCTCCTGTGCCCCCCTTCCACCTCCTCCCTCAGGTTCCTGGCTTCACTGTCAGCCGGAGTCTCTCCACTCAGCCATTGAAGCGGCCATTAGCAGCCCCAACACTATGTGTGTGTCTTGTGACTAAAACAGAAGGGGACCTTCCTCCTCCCAGCACCCATGAAGGGCATCTCATGGGGACGCTCTGATTGGTCTTGTTTGGTTCATGTGCCCACCTCCAGATGCATTCATTTCTTCAACGAATGTACTTAGTGTGTGTCAGGTACTTCCCTAGTGCAGGGGATATGCAGTGAAAACAATCACTGTCTGCCTTCTGGAAGCTTGCTCTCTAGCAGGGGGGCAGACTGGGAAGGGTTGGAGACGTAACCTATGTGTGATGGAGAAGAAAAGAGCGTGGCAAGGGGACAAAGTAATTGTGAGGGGCACTATTTTAGACAGGACAGCAGGGACAGCCTCTCTGAAGAGGTAACATTATCAGAGACCTGAAGGAAGTGGGAAAGTGGGCCCTGAGGGTGTCTGGAGGAGGAGACATCTGGATTTAGGAAACAGCCAGCGGATCGATCGTGTTGAAGACACTACGAGGAAACACGTGCATCTGAGAGGCGAGAATGAAGGAGGGTGCAGCAGGGGATGAGGTTTGGGGTGGGGGAAGCTGTCACAGAGCCTGCGGGCCATGAGATTGATCGATCGGGACTTGGCCCTAAGTAGGACAGGAAGCCGTGGACGGGTGTTGAGCAGAATAGTGATGCGTTCTCCCATCTGAGAAGGACCCACGTGCTGCTGTGTAGAGACTAGACTGTGGGGCGTCAGGGCCCCCCGCCAAAGACCACCAGTCCGTGGTCTGGGTGCATTGACTTGCTGCAGTATGAAGTGTGGGGCGCCTCAGCACAAGGGTGTGAGAGAGAACTTACTGCAGGACTCTGAGCTCTGTCAGGGGTCGTGAGGTGGGGTTAAGGAAGCAAGGCTTTGCTCCGGATGGGTGCTGTCCGCTAATCTGCGAGTGTGGATCTGAATTCTTATCTTGAGGGTGAGAACAGAGGCAGGCTGAAACTGCGGCTGCTGAAGGCCAGGAGGGCGCTGGTCACTTCTGTGCTTTGGACAATGTTTTTCTTCCTGTCTTGATCCTTCACGGTCACAGAGTGGGTTGTCTGGTGCGGGGCTTCTGCGTGCAGGGGCCAGGCAGACCCCCGCTGTCGGGGTTGCTTTTCTCTTCCTTAAGGACTAGGAGGGCTGGGGAACCAGAGAGGAGCTGTGGATGCAGTTGTCACCGTGGCTTCCACCAAGATTACAGCATTTCAAGAGGTTTCGAGTTGTAGGATTTGGGGCGTATTTCAAAGGTAGAGATGATGCAATTTGCTGATAGACTACGGGGGAGAAGACGAGGAGTTCAGGGCAATTGTGAGGGTTTTTCCAAGTGATGAAATCAGTTGCTGCTCATCAAATGCAGTAAATAATGGGGGAGCACGTCAAGTGAGGAGGGTGTGACACGCTAAATGTAAGATGCTGTTAGACAGCCAAGTGGAAATAGTGAACAGCCACTTATATACAGATGCTCCTCGACTTCCGTCCTCATGAACCCACCATGATGCGAAAATATTGTCAGTTAAATATGCTTCAACACCCTGATAAACCCACCCTAACGCTGAAAGATCACAAGCCAAACCATCGTAAGTCAGGGACTCTCTGCATGTGAATCCAGAGTTCAGGAGAGCAGTCCAGGCTAGAGAATATAGTCACTGGTGTATAACCAGTGACATTCAGAGCCATGGGACTGGATGACATCACTTAGGGATTAGAAAGAAGATGGGCCTGGACCTGGCACAGTGACCGGGATGTGGGTATTCTAAGTGACCAGCCTGAGTCCCATCCCAGGCCTGGCAAGAGGGTGGAACAACATGACTGACGGCTCCATCAAGCCCACACGCAGTGGGAAAGAGGTGATTTCCTACAGCAAAAAATGTTGAGTCAGGGCCGGCCCGGTGGCGCACTGCGCTAGTGCGCCGCTTGGGAAGCGCGGCAGCGCTCCCGCCGAGGGTTCGGATCCCACATACAGACCGGTTCCCACTCACTGGCTGAGCGAGGCGCGGGAGCAACACCGAGGGTTGCGATCCCGTTGCCGGTCCCCGGTCCGGTACGGGGGCAACACTGAGGGTTGCGATCCGTTGCCGGACACGGAAAAAGACAAAAGACAAAAAAAAAAAAAAATGTTGAGTCAACAAATACCACCGGGCTACCTTGGCATCTAATACGGAGCCCCACTTTTTGGTCATCATTGAATTATTAGGTTAATTAGCAGTCCTTATCTGCTCATAAGTGGCATGTGAGGTATACGGAAGTTTTGGAAGTGTGAGTGTGATTGGAATACTTGTCATCTTGGCTCTGAGAACGCAAAACTTTTCTCCCATATTAAAAATGATTCGGGGGCCGGCCCGTGGCTCACTCAGGAGAGCGCGGTGCTGATAACACCAAGGCCCCGGGTTCGGATCCCATATAGGGATGGCCGGTTCGCTCACTGGCTGAGGGTGGTGCTGACAACACCAAGCCAAGGGTTAAGATCCCCTTACCGTTCATCTTTAAAAAAAAAAAAATGATTCAAATTCTTTGGCATAGCCCCTTAAGATATGAGTTCCAAACAATCGGTGTTTTAAAGACACAAAGCTCAGTTCAATGTAAATCAGATGTTTCTAACTGTTAGACCTCTTCACAAGTGGATGGAAGTCCCCAAATGGGTGGGCCATCCATCTGCACAGACACAGGAGCCACGTCTGGACACCCACTCAGAGGGCATGTTGTGGGGTGTTTCAACAATTTGAAAATGCTGGATGAGGTGACCCACTGTCATGTGACTACCGGTTAAGACTCTGAAGATGAAGGGATTCCAGCTCTTGTCCTCACCTGCCATGTACCAACTGGGTGACCGTGGGCAAGTCACTTACTCTCGCTATGGTCCTGAATGTACATACCCCCCAAAATTCATATGCTGAAACTAATTCCTGATGTAATGGTGTCGAGATGGGGCCCTTATGAATGGGATCAGTTGTCCTTATAAAAAAGCCCCAGAGAGTTGCCACCCTTCCCCATGGTGAGGGTGCAGCTGGAAGGCACCGTCTATGAAGAACAGGTCCTCACCAGACACTGAATCTGCCGGCGCCTTGACCTTGGACCTCCCAGCCTCTGGAACTGTGAGCAATAAATCCCTGTTGTTTGTAAGCCACCCGGTCTACAGTATTTTTGTTATAGCAGAAACAGACTACCTACTCTCAGCATCCGTTTTCTGACCTCTAAAACTAGGATAATAGCCTCGTTTCCACGATTGTGAGAATTAAGTAAGCTGTTTTGGGGGGGAGATGCTAGCATCCTGACTAGCCCATCACAGCACTCAGCGCGGGTTAGTTTCCTTCCTTTTTTCGTGGGCACCTGCAGGGAGAGATTAATTCTGGAAATGCTTATGGACTACTTATTACAAATTCTGTAATCTGTGGACATACCACATTGACAAGTGCACCTGCACAGTGCCTGAGAGCCTGAGGACAGGGCCACTGCTCTCCCTGGGGAAAGAGGTGTTTGTTGGCTTCTGAGGGAGGGGGTCCCGGTCCCCTCCCAGAGACAGGAGAGCTGGAGCTGGAGGAGGCTGTGCGGGGGGCGGGCTGACCTCTGGCTTGTGCGCTCCGTCTTGCAGCCCAGCAGCTCAGACAATGCGAGCTTGACTGCTGTTCTGTGGAAACCTGGAGAACTGAGTGCCGCAGGCCAAGAGAGACTCCACTCATGGACTCAGAACAGAACCAACGTTAGGAGAGGCTGCGGCGCTCCCAGGCTGGGGTCAGAGGGTTTGAGTAAAGTGCACTCAAGTCCCGGTGAGGTGGAAGACCTCGCAGACGTGAGTGTCCCCTCTCAGTGCACTGAAGACACCCTGAGAGCAGCTGTAGGGGGTTTCTCTAGTCAAGGACCCTTGACATAAACGCTCAAAGGACAAGTTCCTCCCCCTCCTGCAGCGCAATCTGCAGGAGCAGCAGGACAGGCAGGTTCGTCCTCATCTGAAGCGGTGGCGGGACCAGCTTCCTCCGATTCCAGCCCTGCGGCCCCACCATCTCCCCCAGAGAGGACTTTCTCTAACCACCTGAGGAGCCTACTCAGGAGCACTCACTGTGGAGTCGTCATAAGCAACCAGCACAAGTGTCAGTGGAGGCTTTTAGTCCCAGCTCTGTCATTGTCGAAACTGGTGTGTCTGAAACCTCAGAGAAGGGGCACAGGAGGGCAGGGGCAGTCTACACTGCTGGCAGTAACACAACCCTCCCAATTACGTCGCCCACTCATTCTGTGACATGGTGTTGTCCTGGGATTAACAACGCTTCTCTTAAAAAATGTAACTGTGTAACAGAGTTGTGGCTATATTTTTAAAAAGCTCTTATCTTTTAGAGATACATATTGAAATATTTATGGATAAAATGACACGATATCTAAGATGAGTTAAAAAATACAGAATGAGTATGATTCCATTTCCATAAAGCACAAAAGCCAGCAAAATGAATCCATGCTGTGAGAGGTCAGGAGAGGGGCTGGGATAGTGGCCAGCAGGTACATCAGGGCAGGCACATGGGATTCGGGCTTACACGGGTGTTTTCAGTTTATAACATACGTGCTTTACTGTGCATGTGTGTATGCATACATGTGCGTGTATATCATTCTTCAATAAAGTTTTTTGAAAAGTCATAGTGCAGGAAAAGGGGTAACCGGTGCAGGGCGTGGGGGCGGGGAAGCCGCTGAAATCCCAGCGTCTGAACGTTCATTGAGGAAGCTGGATGTTGGGCACACAGGGGTTCGCTGTACTATTCTCCTACTTTTGTACATGTTTGACATTTTCCACAAGAAAAAGTTTATAAAACTATCCCAGAAGGGTTAAGTCTCATTTATCCTTAAACATAAATTTTTTAAAACCAAAGTCTCAATACAACAGGAGCTGAGGCTCTGACACCCGAGGAGGACAGGTTGTTTGAAGTGTGGGCCTGTAGTGGCTTGACGTATGTCCCCCCAAAACTCACTGAAGCTTGAATTGTGTCCCCCAGGATTCATGTATTAGAAACTTCACGGGGCCGGCCCGGTGGTGCACTGCGGTAGTGCGCCGCTTGGGAGCGTGGCGGTGCTCCCGCCGAGGGTTCGGATCCCACATACAGACCGGTTCCCGCTCACTGGCTGAGTGAGGTGCGGGCGCAGCGCTGAGGGTTGCGATCCCGTTGCCGGTCCCGGCCTGGTACAGGCGCGACACTGAGGGTTGTGATCCGTTGCCGGACACAAAAAAAGACAAAAAGGGAAAAAAAGGAAAAAAAAAAAAAAAAAAAAACTTCGCCCCCACTGTGATTGTTAAGAGGGTGGGAAACCCTATTATGATAGTTGAAAGGTGGAGCCTTGAAGAGGTGATTTCATTGAAGGACCCTGCAGTAGTGAATGGATTTAAAATGGGGGTCAGGGGCGTGGTTCTGAGGGCTTTAAAAGGACAGAGGAGCTTCTGTCTTCCTCTCTCTCCACCACTTTCACAACGTGAAACTCCGCCATCACTGTCACCACCACCAAGACCTTCACCAGCTGTGCTCCCTGGACTTTGGACTTCCCAGCCTCGGAAACTGTAAGCGATAAATTTTGTTTTCTTAAACCTCACCCAATTCCAAGTATTTTGTTATAAGGAACAGAAACGGACTAATACAGAGCCAGACAACACAAACATGATTGTGAAAACACAAACGTGATTTCTCACCCACCCTGGTGCAGCTGCTTTAAATCAGTGATTGCTGTCATTTAAAAACACACGCACAGATATGTATTAGCACGTGCCAATGCCTGTCTTTGTTTATTAATGTTGTTGGTTACTTATTTCTAAATTTTATACCTGTACTATATGCAAATATATTATGAACATTATAATACACATATAAAAAAGAATTTTTATTTTTATTTTTTTATTTTTTATTTTTTTCCTTTTTATCTTTTTTTTTGTGACCGGCAATGGATCGCAACCCTCAGTTTCACGCCCGTACTGGACCGGGACCGGCAACGGGATCGCAACCCTCGGCGCTGCGCCCGCACCCTGCTCAGCCAGTGAGCCGCCGGTCTGTATGTGGGATCCAAACCCTCGGCAGGAGCGCCGCTGCACTCCCAAGCGGCGCACTGTAGCAGTGCGCCACCGGGCCGGCTAAAAAAGAATTTTTAAAGTTAAGAGATAAAATATACCGTTAGAGATTCTAATGCATTCTTCCTACATGTCAATGGATAGCTTTGTGTGCCTCCAGGGTATATGACTTGAAAAAAATAAATTTAAATAATCACAAAAGCAAAAAAACAAAAAAAACTAATTTCTGCCTCAAATATCATCAATTATCCCAACAGCAGGCTTTGCCCTGAGTATATGAATATCCTTGGTTGAGGCAACGACGGTCTCATGGGGGTAAAGACACATAAAATTATAATTTCAGTATAATATGGTGGTGCCACCAAGACGGAAATAGGCATAGGTACCTTGGAAATTCTTCATGCTGGAGAGAAAACCTAAGAGGAAGTTTGGAGCTTACCAGGAAACTAGATAAACAAATAAATTTAAGATAGTCCCAACTGTTATGGGTTGAACTGTGTTTCCAAGAAGATATATTAAAATCCTAATCCCAGTACCTGAGAATGTGACCGTATTTGGAAATAGGGACTTTTTTTTTTTTTTTTTTGGTTCAAAAGATGACCGGTAAGGGGATCTCAACCCTTGGCTTCCCAGTACCTGAGAATGTGACCGTATTTGGAAATAGGGACTTTTTTTTTTTTTTTTTTGGCAGCTGGCAATGTGGAGATTCAAACCCATGACCTTGGAGCTACAAGACTATGCTCTAAGTGAGCTAAGCAGCCAGCCTTTGCAAATGTACTCCAGTTACGATGATGTCATAAGGGTGGACCCTAATCCAATGTGACTGGTGTCTTTATAAGAAAGGGAGGAGAGACACAGAGACTGGCACACAGAGAAAAGAAAGCCGTGTGAAGACACAGACACAGGGAGAATGACACGTGACGACGGGGCCAGACAGGGGAGTCGTGGAGCTGCACACCAAGGAACGCCAAAGGTGGCCCATGACCACAGAAACCGGGAGGGTGGCTTGGCCTCCAACACTCTGGTTTGGGTTCCTCGCCTCCGGGACTGTTAGTGATCAGCAAACCAAAGCACCACCGAAAGGAGCCAAATTAGCAAATGAACAGGCGCTGACACAGCAGGGTGTGTGCTGGGACCTGCCCGCCCGCACGCAGCTGAGCGTGCAGGAGCCGCAGGAGCAGCCAGTGACCTGGGTGACAAGCCACGAGGCTGACCAGGACCGCGGGAATAGGGTGAGAGAGGGTGACAGGCACCAGAAATATATGATGGGCAAAGATGGCGAGACGTGGTGATTGGTTCAAGGTGACGGGAACAGGGGAAGGAGAGAAGCTTGGGCGGGGGCATTTGCACAGCAAAAGTGAGGAAGAAGCCAGCCAGGGGCACAAGGGGGCCTCTGGATTTGGTTCCTGACATGCTGATTGGGGAGCTTCACACAGATGTCCTCAGCAGGCCATTGAACATATAAATCGGAAGAGCAGGGAGACACGTGGGAGTCCGCATGTGGGTGGCCATTAAACCCACGAAGAGTGGGCAAGGAATGGAAACGTTGCACATCAGAGAGCCCCAAGCAGTGCCATGTGGTGGTGGCGGAAGGGTCCGAGGAAGAGACCAAACACTGACAGCAAAGCTGGAGGGGCCCAGAGCATGGAGCATCATGGCAGCTGTGACATGCAGGGTGTCCAGGTGAGCATGGACGGTGGGTGAGAAAGGACAGAGGCCCAGGAAGACACAGTGGAAAGGCCATGGGTTGGGAGATGGTAGAGGAGATGGTGACAGCTTCAGCAGAGTGCAGGGAGCAGCAGGCGGGCTGCCCTGGCTGGAGCTGACGGGTAGGTGGGGACAGCAAGCAACCACCCCCTGAAAGACCGCAGCAGAGGATGGAGGTGAAAGGGGACGTGGTCGTTGGGGAGGGATGGACGGTCAGGGCTGGAAGAGACTGAGCAGGTCACAGGCCGAGAGGCAAGACAGACGCGGGAGACGTTGATGGCCTGCAAGTAAAGAGAGAGTGCTGGGCAGGGGAGGAGCGGGAGGGGGTCGAGTCTCCTGGGGGCAGCTGGGGGCACACCCCAGATCTAGCACCAGCGGGAGGAGTGAGGGTGGCTTAGAGGCCGATAAGTGCATGTGGGAAGCTCACAGAGAACATTCCCTGAGGGGTGTTTTTTCCCAAGTGAAGTCTGTGCTGAGAAAGGGGTGGGGGAAGGGGTGAGAATGGAGGTGAAGATTTGGGACAGGCACAGACGAGAATGAGAGGGCACGTCAAAGAACTGCCAAGGGCCACGGAGGGCCCACTGGGCTGGGCAGCACATCTGCTCGCTGAGTGGCACATGGCCCGGCTCCGTCCTGATGGGGGACAGGCTCACAGTGCGTGGAACCACCGAGAGGCACATGGAGAGGCTCGGGGGCTTGGCTCGCCCCAGCTCCTCTCTGCCTTATTCTCTCAGGTCCACCTACGGCTCCCTCTTCCCCACCAGCTTGACCTGCAGCCGCCTCCTCCCGAGGCCCCAGAGCCACCTGAGCCGGCCCATCTGCTCACCACTGTCGTCTCATCTCCATCCTCCTGGTCCTCACCCCTCAGTCATTGCCCAGGCCCTGCCCGGGCAGCTCCCAGCCCCCTGCATGCCTCTGAAGCTAGTCCCCTTCCCTTTATATCTCCAGGGAAACGGACACTAGGTCGGCCAGTTCCAGGGAGGGTTCACACACTTTGATGTCATATGAGAAAGAAACTGTCTTAGCCTGTTCGGCTGCTATAACAAATTATCAGAGACTGCGTAGCTTAGAAACAATAGGAATTTATTTCTTGCAGTTCTGGAGACTGGGAAGTCTCAGGTCAAGGTGCAAGCAGATTTGGTGTCTAGGGAGGGCCCATTTTCTTGTTCATAGATGATGTCTTCTCACTGTGTCCTCACCTGATAGAAAGGGGCAAAGGAGCTCTCTGGGGTCTCTTCTATAAGAACACGAATTCCAAGAGGGCAGAGCCCTCGTGATCTAGCCACCTCCCAAAGGCCCCACCTCCTAATACCATGACCTCGGTGATTAGGCTTCAACACAGGAATTTGGGGAGAACAAACGTTCAGCCATGGCAGGCACCCGCTGTAGAAGCGGCCGATTTCCACGCACACAGGCCGCTCATGCATCGGGCACGGCAGCCGGGCACGGCAGCCGGGCACAGCAGCAGCCGGGCACAGCAGCCGGGCACAGCAGCCAGGCGCTCGTGTTCCCACCTGGTCTCTGATCTGGCGCTGCTGCGGCTGCCTCTGGCTCCAGTCCAAACTTGCCTTTCTAGATTCCCGGTCTCTTCTCCTCCGGTTGTCCCTCTCGTCTTGGTTTTGGAGGCTGCCCTCCTGGGAGTGACCCCCAGATGTCTTAAGCAATGACGGTCTGTGTCCACGAGACAAGACTTCCTGAGCAGGGTCCTCATCCCCACACTGAGGATTCCTCATTCATTTTCAAGTCTTTCCTAAGCACGTCTCCCCTTGAAGCACCCTCACCTATGACAAATCTCTCTGTTTTCTGTTCCCAAGTTGTGCAAGTGGTGGCACCTCCTTCTGCCCTGCCCATCAAGCACGATGCTCTGCTTCCAAGACACAAGCAGCACCGCGACCTCTTTCCTTCGCACCAGCTGTGCTCACATCTTACCTTCTGGGTCAACCCATCAGGGGCCTCTGCCCCTCTGTTACAACATTCACGTGCTCAAACCTCACAAAACCTGAAGGACCGTGGTGAGCTTTCTGGGGGAAATGTTCAATTGAGGGGGCCTAGGGAGGTGAGGCAGAACACGGATAAGGGAATCCCAGGTTGGAACCAGGGAAATGGTCCAACCTGGTCATTCTAGTGAGTAAAACAAATCAGGAAGGAGAAAAGGGGCTGTGAGGTCACTCGCCAGGACAGTGGAGATGAGCAGATTTGGGCACAGGGGAGACTGGCCTGGGCTAGCAAGGGGGCTGGTACTGCCCTTTGTCATGTGCCTGGTGTGGGTCAGACTGAAGGAGGCGTTGCAGGGTCAGATGGGCAGGTGCCGTGCTGTCCCCACCCCACGCCACCAGCTGTGTTCCCCTGTGGTAGGTTAAGTAATAGTCTCCAAAGATGTCCAAGTCCTAATCCTGGAACCTGTTATCTATCGTCCCTGGTGAAAGAGACTGTGCTGATATGGTTAAATTAAGGATCGTGGGACGGGGAGATCATGCTAGATCATGCAGGTAGGCCCAGGTCATCACCGGGATCCCTATAAGAGGGAAGCAAGAGGTCCAGAATGACCAGTAGAAAATGTGGCATTAGAAGTGAGAGGGTGGAGTGAGGCGGGGAAGGGGCTCCAAGCCAAGGAATGCAGGAGCTTCTAGAACCTGAAAAAGACAAGCAAACACAGATTCTCCCTGAAGCCTCCAGAAGGAACACAGCCCGGCTGACCCCTTGATTTTAGACTCTGACTTCCAGAACTGTGAAAGAATAGATTTGTGTGGCATAAGCCACTAAGTTTGTGGTCCTGTTTTTAGGGTGGAAATAGGCAACTAATCCCCTCCCATATAGTGGAGGAGGGTTGATGGGTGCCATGGGGGCTTTGGGATTTGCCAAAACTTCAGGGGCAAGACATGCTGCTGGGATGCTCTGCTTACGGCAACTTCAGCGCCTCCTGAGGTCCCCCTCCCCTTATCAAGGTCATTCACCCACATGGCAGAACACTTTTTGTATTGCCAGCAAGGTCATCCTTAAAGTTGCTGAGGTCAAAGCCCAGTCAGAACCCTTTGAAGTCCTCCTCCCGTCACCAATCCTCTTACTGAACTGTGACCTGCCTCGCCTGGTCATTACTTGGGAGAGGAACACAGCCTCGGGAGGGGGCACTTTGGGAGTCTGCTCCCCTTTCCTGACTCACACCCAGATACAGCAAAGACAGCCAGGGACAGCAAGTTCAGGCAGACTTCAGATGAAAGGAGGCCACCCCGCCAGGCCCAGGGGGCCCACGAAGGCCAGTATCCAACCACAGCTCCTGCTCACAGCTGCTGCTGACCAGTTGGCAGCCCAGGTGCTCGCAACTGAAGGTGAATGGATCGGAGACCTCTGGCTGCCAGCAGGATCCATGTTCCACTCAGTGTCCCGTTCCCTTCATAAAAGCAATTTCCAAGCTACCTCCCTGCAGAGCATTAGGTTGACAGGCTGGGCCCTGGCAGTGCCATCCTGATTCTCTCATCTGAAGCACGTGCTCATTATAGAACTTCTTTTAAACAAATCATATTGCTGTTTCCGAGGGAGAATGTTGAAACCATTCACATGAAAACCCAAGAGACAACAGCAGCACCACGGTCTCCATTCCATGCCGGGCACTAGGACCTTACTGTCAGAAGCTGGGGAGTGGCCAGAATCGTAGCTGTGTTCCGACTGCTCCTCAAAAAAGGACCGCTGGTCCGCAGGTGCATGTCCCCAGGAATACTAGTTTGCATGCACCCATCCTGCTTGCAGGAGGCTGGACTCTAGGCTGTAGGATGGCGGGGACCCCTACAGCCTAGTGGAGGAGTCTGGCAGGCTGAGTAAAGCAGTCGTCCCAGGCAGAGGCGAAGTGGATGATCCTTTTCCCTAAGGCTCCAAAATTCCAGCACGCCTCCAAAGTGTAAGTGCAATTCTCCAATGTGAGGCTACCTAAACTGACGTTAGCCAAAGGTTTTTTATTTTTAACCTAATTTTTAAAGCTGGATTAAGGGAGCAGAAAATGGTCATTGATCGGTCAGAGCCCAGGGCATCCACCTGGACATGTTTTAATAGAGGGCAAGGGTGGGCCTTAAAGGTCAGAGCCCTGTGCACTCACCCACACATGCACGCTCTGCTCCCTGCAGCAAGCACACCTGGCCAGGCCTCTTTCCCAGACAGGCTGGCCAGGGCTCTTTCTCTCCACCTCTACTCAGCCTGTAACTGGGTGGGAAATTTAGGCTTGTGTCTTAAATGTTCAGGGAAGGGGAATGAATTCCCTCTTGGATCTCCCGTCTCTGCATTGGGAGTTGCTGCATCTGGAACTTAATGAAGAGGCATGTGGATTTCCATTTGGCTGCCGATCCCTGTGTGTAAGCCCTGCACCTGGCAGTCACACTGGGAGGCAGGTGTGGCTGAGCCCAGAGCAGTGAACAGGACCTTCAGCTCAGGAAAGAATGACATCGAAGGTCATATAAGGAATGAAATCAATTACACATCTTGAGCAGCCCACACTTAATTCTGTTAAAATCATGTCATGGTGTTTGGGCGTTATTAAAATGACTTTAAAATTGGTCTCAATAAAGCCAGGAAATGCATTACTTTAGGACTGGGTTGTGGCCAGTACTTGCATGACAAGGGCAGACCCTCTGCAGTAGACAAAATAACGGCCCCCGAAGGTGTTCACGTCCTAATGCCCAGAACCTGTGAACGTGTTAGGTTACGTGGCAAAAGAGAAGTTAGGTTGAGGATGGGATTAAGGCGGCTAATCGGATGACCTGAAAATAGGGAGATTATCCTCGTGTCTCTGGGTGGACTCGACATAATCACAAGGGTCCTTACAAGGGAAAGAGGGAGCAAGAGAGTGAGAAGCAGAGACATGACAGCCTGAGAAGCCTTGGCCTGACACTGCTGGCTCTGAAGATGGAGGAAGGTGCCATGTGCCAAGAAGAGCTGGAGAAGAAAGGGGAAGGGACTGTCCCTTAGAAGCTCCAGAAGGAATGCAGTCCTGCCCACACCTTAATTTTAGCCCAGTGAGATCCATTTCAGACTTCATAAGACAATAAATCTGTGTTATATTAAAACTGAGCCACTATGTTTGTGGAAATTTGTTACAGCAGCAATAGGGGACTAATACACCCTTCTCGACCTGGGTTTCTCAGCTTTAGAAATACTTACATTTTGGTCTGGAAAATTCTTTGTGTGAATTATAGGATATTTAGTAGGATCCCTCACCTCTGTCCACTAGATGCCAGTAGGCCTCCCTCTCCAGGTTGCAACAACCAAAAATGTCTCCAGACATTGCCCTGGTGGTGGAGGTGGGGAAGAGGGCTGGGAAATCACCCCTGCTCCGAACTGCTCCTCTAAACTCACCATGGTCTTCCGTCTTAGCATACACTCACCCTCACACACATGGATCCTGGGAACTGATCTGTTGTTTATATGGATGCTTCTGGATGAGGCCTTTGATGCTGACGGAAAATTACATGCCTGGGAAGCTGTCATCGGTCCGATGCCTCAGAGTGAGTTTTCATCATTTCAACCACACTGGTTTGATGGGTAAAGGAGGCTGAAGGTGCTATTAAGTAAAGAAAAGACACAACCGGGATCTAGAAGGGCATAAGACAAGCTGCTCAGCACATGGGATTCTCTTACACCACCCGCCTCGCGCACAAGTCCCAAGCTAGGCCTGGGCTGCAGCACACACATGAGTAAAACATGCTTTCTGCTCTGAAGGACCTCACTGTCTCCCAGGGGACACTTGTGCATAATTTAAAAAAAAGAAATCTCGACAGAGATTGAAAAGACTTTAGACATACCGAGGCCGTATACTCTGAATCAAGAATCCACAATCTGGACACAAGCTGTGAGAAAGTATAACAATGGTGCCAAACATTGGAAATAAAGGCTGCCTCAGAAAATGTGTGCCTGTCGCTTCTGCTACCAGAAGCTTCCAGAGCAGGGGACGCGAGACCGAGGACTGGCAAGGCCAAGAGGAGGTGAGAGAAACAGCTGGCGCAGGAGAAACACTGCACAGACGCGGGGCGGGAAGGCTGCAGCACAGCTGAGGGCCGACAGGCAGGTCCACGTCGATGGGACCGGTGGGGGCTCATTCCAGATACGCAAGGCTAAACATGAAAAACTGGACAGAGAAAACAGGATGATTCGTACTTAAAAACAATGGTATTGGTCGAGAGAGTCTTCAAGAGCAGGCGCTGCCAAGGATTTAACCTAGAATCTTCTGTCTCCCTGGTCGCCCCCTGTGAGTCCCTCTGTGTGTTCGCGCGTCTACAGAATGATAAGGGAAGTGTCCACCCCCAGGTTCACTGACAGAGCCACGCATCCACGTGAAGCTTGTAAGGGCGCCTGGAACAGGGTGAGTGGTTTGTAATTGTCTCTGTCCATGGTACTGAGAGTGTTCCTGTTCACAGTGCACGACGGAGCACAGACGGAACACAGTCAGCCTGCAGGGCTCCTGGCCGCAGGGCAGGGGTTTGGGTTCAGTCCCACCCGGGCACCAGCACGCCCTGCCGAGGGACAGACGCGGGAGCAGGAGGAGCAGCCGCGGCCTGGGAGCACCCCTGGGGGAGAGGACGGCAGAGAAAATCTAAGCTTCCTCGGCAGTCAGGGAAGCATGAGTGTGTTCACAGCCTCACCTGTGTGTTCTGGGGTCTCGGACTGTGATGTCCCTGCACTTGTCACCCCAGGGCCCTTCGACATGGCAGTCGCCAAGGACCTCTCAATCTGCAGTATGGATGGACGTTTGGGAACGCTGGGGCTCGTGACGAGCCGGTGGTGCAGATGCCTTTGGAAGGGAAGTTCTAGCCAACTTTTGTCATGTCAGAATGCTAGCAGATCTTCTGGTTTTTCAAAGAGAATGAAAATCAGACAGTTTGTGCGAACTTCCCATTTGAAAATGTCAGCTAAATTAGCTCACTGGTCTAGAAGCCAGCTTCATCCTGCAGGGCACACTAGTGAGGCCCTGGGTTAGAGGCTTCTGGAACAACCCCCTTGCCATGCGCTTTCATGTGAGAGCACCACTGGCAAGAAGTCTGGTACTTTCCTCTAACGAGCCTCTAACAAGTCCCAGGGAAGAAATTATTTCAGGGGCCGGCCCGGTGGCGCACTGGATAGTGCGCTGCTTGGGAAGCGCGGTGGCGCTC
>NW_007732673.1:124234-124977 GCF_000696425.1 Galeopterus variegatus
CGTGGCGGAGCGGGGCGCGGGAGCAGCCCCGAGGGTTGCAATCCCGTTGCCGGTCCCCGGTCCGGTACGGGGGCAACACTGAGGGTTGTGATCCGTTACCGGACACGGAAAAAGATAAAAGACAAAAAAAAAAAACAGAAATTATTTCTGACTTTTCTCTGGAAGCATCTATATATTGATGCTGGGGCGTTATGGCACTAACAGGGCTTCGCTGCACGTGCACTGCCCCATCGGCAGCTCGCCAACCTCTCCAAGGTCTGGAGCCCAGGAGTCACCTGCTGTCTCCTTCTCCTGTCTCTCACTGCCAAGCCGTGACCACGTGCTAGGGAAGGGACCATGTCAGAATCTCGTAGATCTGTGGCTTCCCCTGACATTTTAGGCCTCGTCCTCCTCTTGCTAAAGCCCTGTCGAGGCTTCCTCCAGGTCCTCATGTCTGCACCTCACCGAACCCTCCTGCACACTTCACTCTGCAAAGTCACCATCCAAAGTGCATGTTGGATGAGACTGTGTCACCGCCTTGCTTAGAACCACTCAAAGATTCCCTATCAATGACAGGTCAAAGTCTGAGCTCCTTGGCAGGGCACACAAGTCGAGAGTGGTGAGAAGATGAGGGTGCCTGGAGAGGTGGGAGCACCAGGAGAGGTGTGAGCACCGGGGGAGGTGTGAGCATCGGGGGAGGAGGGAGCATGGGAGGAGGGAGCACCGGGGGAGGCGGGAGCACCAGGGGAGGTGGGAGCATTGGG
>NW_007732673.1:127185-127472 GCF_000696425.1 Galeopterus variegatus
CAGAACTTTAGAAAGGTTAACCCATCACCTAAGAGCACTTAGCCTTTGCCAGAGGATGGCAAAGCCAGGCTGCACACCCTGCTCTAACTCGCTCCAGCACGTGTGCTCATAACTCGTCTGCTTTTGATAAAACTTCCCTGGCCCCAAACTTAATTCTGGATCTCCCTGACGGTAGGGAGTGTGACGTTAATTCTATAATGCTTGCCCAGTGCCTGACATGCAGCAGGTACTCAATATGTGTGTGTCAAATTGGAACAAAGAAATGAAATGAAATCCTACAGGTTCTG
>NW_007732674.1:0-952 GCF_000696425.1 Galeopterus variegatus
TTCCTGGCCTTAAAGAGGGTTTTTGCAACTTGGATGAGACATCCTGTTCTTAAGCAAAAAACTTGTAATTGACCAAAACTTTTACAAAAGACTAGATGCTCTGAAAGCAGTAATGTCCTGGACAGGTGAACTAATAATAACAAACTCTCTGAACTCAGAATCAACTATTTTACAGAGCAGAATCCCATTCCAGAGTTTCAATTGGTAATAACACCCAATTCACAGCACCTGGAGTGATGCCTCTGCAGCCTCCCTGAGAGACAATGACATCAGCAGTCCTCACCTGAAGTAAATTAAAAGGACTTGCCATGCTAAATGATACCAACTTTGCTTTAAATGCTTTTGTCTTAACTGTGTAAACCTGTTCTATAGCTTTTGCTTTTATTTTAAATAAATAAAATGGGGGAGATGTGGAATATACTATAAAGCATATGTACTTCACAGGGCCTGGTTTTCCAAAGCCTTGCAGTTTTAAATATTGACCTTGCAAGGTCAGGAAATTTTCCTCAGGCTATAAGTCTCTGGCATAAGATAAGAATTGTGGCACAGCAAGGTTGCTGGCTCAAAGACAGACTAGTTACTGATTGTNTTGTTAAACTATAACCCCACCTTTGCTCTCTTCCTGTAACTTCCTGGTCTGGAAAATAAATACAGGAAGAGAACCCCAATTTGGTGTTAATTTCCCAAGGAAGGGCTGCCTCTTGCTTGAGCGTCCCCAAGGGAAGTTAACCACTTCCGGGCCTCTCATTGCTCAGAAGAGATGGGCTTTGAGTAATCCTTTGCATCTCCATCACCCAGGGGAAGTGGGGTGACAAATCTGTGGGGAGTGAAGCAATGCAAAGCAACACGTTGCTGCACACATGGCACCTCATACATTTACAATGCCCATCCGCCCCTGTAGATGTCAGAGGGGTGACCTCTGGACTGAATCCCACTTTTTGCATGAAGTATT
>NW_007732674.1:982-2083 GCF_000696425.1 Galeopterus variegatus
GCCCCTGTAGATGTCAGAGGGGTGACCTCTGGACTGAATCCCACTTTTTGCATGAAGTATTGGAGGAAGAGATCACTACTCTATATGTTAAGCTAAGCTATGGGAGAGTAGAGGGCAGCAAACTTGATCTCAGATAGAGCTTTTGGCAAGTTCAGGACTTAGGGGTTGGCAGACTCTTAGCAGTGCGAGTTTTTAGGGATTAGAAGACCTTTAGGAAGCATGGTCACTAGAGTGAGGCTGTTGCTATTGGCTGGCCTTCAGAAGCATGTGTACTGAGGGAAGGAATTTGTCACTGAAGGACTGGGACAGCTTTAAAACTGGTTCTCCTGTTTACCTGTGACCAAAGAAGAGTGAGTCTTACCTTTCTAGAAACTATTTCTATAGACTGTTTCTAGAACTATTGTCAGTAGAATTCCTTCTTTATTTAGATGTCAAAAAATCCACCTCACATTTTAACATGAATCAGATCAAATCTCCAGGAAGGCTTGTTAAAACAGATCACTGGGCCCCATCCCCAGGGTTTCTGATTCAGCAGGTCTGGAATGGGTGCCAGGAATCAGCATTTCTAGCAGTTCCCAGATGCTGCTGGTCTAGGGACCCCACTCTGAGACCCATTAGTCTAGCATGATAGTATTTGTGTTCAATTATTTGTTAGTTATGAAAATATTTAACACAATGAGATATTAGTGAATCCAAGAATGCTGTAAAATGAACTTGCAAAATGGCTTATTAATCACTGCCATATCTATACACATTTGAAAGTTTTGGTTAATACACAGGTGAAACATAATATTTATTTCATCTACAGATAATGGTTAGAAGATACAAATTCGAGGACATATTGCAGAAATTCTATCTCCTCCTTCCCCTCCTCTTCCTTTTCCCATCTTCCCCTTCAGAATTTGTGGCCCACCCCATGTTGGGGAGTCCCAAACCAGATGTCTTCCAAGCAGTCTCCCAGTTTTGTGATTCTATGTCTGTGGCAGGTCTTGATTCAGCACATGGACTCCTCTGGTCAATTTATAAGCCATTTCAGTAAGCTGATATAATCTGAATACAGGAGGCAACAAGTTTACAGAACAATTGGTGAAAGGTGGGTAT